>NC_045740.1:13153847-13169131 GCF_008692095.1 Etheostoma spectabile
TTCAAATCTATTTACTTAATCCTCTTCCTCTTTTTTCCCCATGTACAGAACATAAAGTACTTAGCTTGAGATGACTGAAAAAAACAAATTATATGATAAGTAAATGTCACACTTAGTAAAATAGGACCATTATTTTAGGGAGAAAATACCAAAGAACAGAATTTAAACAGGGTCATTTTGATATGCTACAGTGTAAAGCATATTTGATGATATGGGTAGCAAAGCCATGTTGACGTGCTTGCGTGGTGATGTGTTGGAACGTGTGTCTGCGTGCACAGGAAAATGCTTTTGAGAGCATGTGCGCTAAATAAACGGTCAGTTCCCGGACCAAAGAGATGATGGTGGTCTGTCAGTTTTCCTCCTGTGCATATAGGTGCTATGAGTGCTAATTAACTACTTTGGTTGCTGTTTTATCGATAGACTGCTGCAGGAATGTCTAACGCTACTTACAGTATACATAATGTGCCATTCAGGAAGTAAAAATATAGATAATATGTAAAAAAAAATACTAATAAATTTAGAAGAAAAAATTAATTAAAATGTCACATGTAAGTGGCAAATGCGTTTTCCAGAGACTTAACAGATGTTTAAATGAAAATTGTTGTTGGCTGCTATATCATTTTGTTTTCTAATTAAGGCATGACAATAGTCATGTTTCCATCTAATTGGCAAGCAACTTTTAAGCAAACCTTTAAAAAGGTCACAAAAAAATAAAAATAAAAAGAGAATACGAATTAGAAGCATTTCCATCAACAGGTTTAGAGCGAATAAGCTAGACTACGCAAAGCGTAGTTTTGTCAGTTGACGTTACGCATAGCTGTAGATTGAAAACCGGCTTGATAAATCAAAGAGTTTAGAAGCTAAATTGTTTTGCTAAATGGAGAGAGGTAGTGTTGTACAAGTTGGCCACTTGTGCAGAATACAGGGTTTCGGCAGAGACATTTGGTGTCAGTAAGAAAACCATACACCGATTTGTATACGCGGTGTGCAAGGCTAAATGTTTCCAGCTGTTGAACCAATTTGTCAATTTACCCGACGTGGCTGAGGCAGAGGCAATAGTGCCCCGCAACTCCACTACAGTGCACTGACTTTCCCGATCCTTCCCCCATCCGATGGATACCGGGACCATAGTCATGTGAGTTACATGTTAGCTACGTCACAAGTTATTTGGCAAAGCTGTTTCCATCTCCCATTTTGTGCATGGACTCTTTTTTGAAAAAAGGCAAAAAAAAACACCTCAAGTGAGTGTACATTTTTACAGAGGAAGTTTTTCCAAATTTTGCCGTTTCCTTTAACATTTGCTAATGAAACACTTCAAAATGCACATAGAAATATGTTGATGGATCTCACTTTGTTTGTGAACTTTCATCTGTGATATCAGTCTTTTCTTTTGTTTGTTCAGCCATAGTAACTGTTTACTGCCAACGCTTGCAGAGACCAAAAAAAAAAACAGATGCCAGCTTCACACACCGCAGGGTGATGGGTAATACTTCATTTTGACCCCTACTTTTTAATTTATTTATAAACAAACTATTAATAGATGGCATAGTATGCACTATATTGTAGCTTATAAATGTATGATTTCAATTGTTATCCTGTATTACAGCGTTACTGTTGAAAAAGATTAATGTTTATGGATGAATCATGGGTGAAAAGATTGTTAGTGTATCTAGTCACAACCACATTTTGTTTTAAGGTTTATGGTCCTTGCCGAAGCCATACAAATGTGTAGATTGTGCTCGCATTAATTGTAACAAGTATACAATATGCTGTTTAATAATGCCTAATTAAAGTGATTAAGATGTAAGCCCTTTCAATTAGATGTGACATTTCAAATAAAATGAAAAGTACTCTTGCTTTTCAGTCCACTTATGTCACTCATATACACTCACACACACACAAATACAGTTTGGCTGACAGTGACTGAAATAGTTTAATTAAGATACACTATGGAAACACAGACCTAAACAAGTGCTAAAATGCGACCCTTGGATATGAATATAATCTGGAAATGAGAAACGGCCTCTCTGTTGTGACGTTATATTCCACATCTAAAAATAGATCTCCAAAGACTTGCTTTTTATTTTAGGAATCTGATGCTTCTTTTATGTGACAGATCACCAACTCACCAACTCAAACTCACACTTTTGTTTGCTTACATGACATGTTTCCCAGATGTCATTAAGCACATGGATTTGGATGAGTGCAAGGAACACCCAGAGGTGTGTCTGTATTTTCATGCTCAATTGAGGACAGGTGACTTGTCGCATGGTGTCAGAATCCATCAGCCTATTCCTGACCTAGAAATTTAAGCACTGATCAAAATCTGACAAATGAAAACAATGGTTGTTTCCGTTACTCCCCTGGGCTCTGAGGCCTCAAGGATAGCTTCTCTCCTCTTCCATTCTGCCTGTCTTTTTTCGAATCAGAAGATAAATGAGCATGAGGAAAAAAGGAATGTCAAAAGTCCCCTTGGAGCCCTAAACAAGGAAGCAAAGATGTGGAATAAAAAGGAATGGGACAGGGATTCAAACGTAATGCATAGCAGCACCATGTGAATGAAACTAGGCTGTCCTTGTCATATCCCTGGTCATTTCCCATGTCCTTCAAAGGGTAACCTAATTTGCTCATGTTTCGTTAAGAGACACCCCAGAATAAAACTGATGTTGAACGTTAAGAATCTATTTTTTGTTTATTTTGAAGTTCACTAACTAATGACCACCAATAATTGTCTCTTCAGATTACATATGTGCAGCGTGAATTAATAACATTCCCTATACATATCTTAATGTTTTGTGATCCTTTACTAATGGTGGTTAATTAATGTTTAGTGGCCAGGCAAGTGAACAAGGCAACTACCAATGGCCTGTAAACAAGTAATTAGTGCTGAAAACATGATATTAAATTACCTAGCGGTCTGTATCATCATTTAATATGGTAGTCAATCAAATATATCAAAAATTAAATTGCTTATATTGTTACTGATGGATAACAAATTAGACCCAAATGCTCAGCTAGACATAAGCATGTGCTTGGGTAGTAACACAGCAATGCGTTATGGCACTGTATTTTTTTAATTTTTATAAATCTGTGTGGATGAAGAAGAGTTTGTATCCAGATCAATAGGACTACACCAGTTTACAATGGCCTGTAAGTGAAATAATTCATAAAATCACAAATTACCAATAGTGACGAGTGAGAGTTTTCACTGCTAGAAATCTCACCACCTGGAAAAATAACCACTGTTATCCAAACCCCACACATACGCAGTTGTCACTTTTGGCTATAAAACACTGCTTAGTCCTTACTAATGGGATTAAAATCAAGATATGACCATTATGTGTTTAAAAAAGTCCATAGATTGTTTAATACAACATACCATATTCTCAACAATTCAACATCAACAAAATTTTGTTAATAAAAAAAAAAGAATCTGCATATTACCTTTTTATTGCACAGAACAATTTGAATGTATTTTCCATAGATTTCTTTTTTAGTATCTTTTTTTTTGTAAAAAGTTGGCTTGGACTACATGGTCAATATAGTCCAGGGTCAAAATTAAAAAAAAAAAAAAAAGAATAACAGGAACAAAAAACAGAATCCCGGGTCACTCGGGACCAAAAAAATGGCTAGGTACAGTAGCCACACTTTGAACGAAGAGAGCATTCATAATCAGCAAGAGGGAGAATCATGAGCCATATCCAGTGATTTTTTTTTTTCTTTCCTTTATGCAAAACAGATTACACCAAAGCTGCTTCAGATTGCTCCATGGGTGAAACCATCTGTGTCACTCAAACCATCTGCATATTCTATCCATACTTCAGCCCATTACTGTGTCGTTGTCTGTAATGTCATCCATCATAAATAACTTAGCCTTTATCCTTACACACGTTTGCAAAGCCCAGCTGTCCACAGTGTGTACTTAAAAAGGAAAGGGTGTAACCTCACATTTTATATGCAGGACCAACTGGGAACCAACTATGCACAGTTCTTTTTCCCCAGACAAAACATTGCACATTTCTGAGGAATAGCAAACCTGTAAATGATCATGGAAGGTAATATTTCCATGTCTTTGATGGAGGGGGGAGGGGGGGGAGCATCGGCATCAATAAATCATTGATTTCATAAAACGATCAAAAAAAATAAACAACAATGAAAGAAATATTCTACATTTTGAGGAGCACATTGTATCAAAAACGTGAGCACCACAACTTGTATTCCTTACTATCATGTTGAGCATAAAATTATACCAATACATAATAGTTTTTGAAATTAAATTTAAAAGGTCAGGGATAAACAGTATAGTATAAGGTAGCAACACTAACCATTCTGTTCCATGGCAAAACTACAAGATGTATATGCTGCAACCGTTGTTGGTACAGATCACATCATATCGGCAGCATCTCACATTTGCTACTGTATCCCAATCCATGTGAGTGCATTGTCTGGGTTACATATGAAAATTAGGGATGATTGACACTGATATCAGATACTGGGCTCAAAAGGCTTCATAATGTTTCTCCAATGCTAAAATCCTATATTAAGAGCCACATTTTAACAACAGTATTTGCTGCCACTCTTAAACACTTAATATTGTTATAGTTGTCATTCTAACAATTTTGTACAGTGCATTACTGACAATTGGTTAAAAGTAAAAGTTGCACTGATGTATCCCTATATCACTGAATCTACATATATTCAGAACATTTATATTGTATCATTTCATTTTTCAGGTCACATAATGACTAATGTAAACTGTTTTATGGTTTCCTCCACTGTACTTTCTTGGTCAAAGAGGGCTCCACAAATTTCAAATTGAATTTTGTCATCACTAACAGTTAAGTAGTTCCCATGATATAATTGTGCCATACTATGTTAAGTATTTCTGCTAATTGCGGGGGCATACTCTTTCTCTTTTATCAGGTATTGTGACACAGATACACATTTGATGGATTACAAAACAATCATCACTGTATGAACAAAAACAGACCATATGTAGCACATAGTGATGATATACTTGAAAAGCCTCAATGTTTTATAAATGTGCTCATCAACCCATACAAATCTCTTTCATAACTTGACATCTAATCTTGGAAATGAAAAAACAACACTAAATAAAAAATACAGACACAAAACAGCAATGGCCAAAATATGATCTGCCCCCCGCATTCTGGCTGTTTGAAGTATTTTTTTTCCGATATATTTTTCCCAGTATAAATCCACAGGAGAACTGCTTATGACAAATTTGACTTACAATAAATGCCCCCTCAGGCCTTGTAGAAACCACCAATGCCTTGTAGCACCGGATGTGCTTTCACTTGTGAAAGTCTGGAACTGCCCTCCTTTCTAGTGCTTCAGTCAAGAAAAAACATATAACTCTATGATAACAGACCAGGATCCACAGGTTTGTAAGGGAGGAAAGAAAATGTCTTCTTTTCCATTTGTCTTATTTTTTTAGTTCAAAATTAATAAATTCCACAGCTCTGTTAAATCATTTTCATGTTAAACTTGCGAGGAGCATCCACTGTGTTGCTGCTCATGCCAGCGTCTGATTTCCGTGGCACATACTCAATCTCTATGTTGTGCTTAGTGTTGCCTTTACCTCTGCTCCAAAGGAAAAGCAGTACCAGGCAAAACAAGACGACACCGAGGAAAGAGATGAAGCCCATAGTGGTCGCAATGATCAACGTCTTTATATCAAAAGGGAAAGGAGCATTGGCTCTTGTACCATTAGCACCAGTTTCCGCGGGTTGGTTGGAGATGAAGGCGAAAGTCTTGTTGGGCTGGTGTGGCCAGTCAGGCGAGTAGCTATGAATGTGCAGGTGAG
Organism: Etheostoma spectabile; assembly: GCF_008692095.1. Taxonomy (NCBI): domain Eukaryota; kingdom Metazoa; phylum Chordata; class Actinopteri; order Perciformes; family Percidae; genus Etheostoma; species Etheostoma spectabile. Next base: position 13,159,675 of record NC_045740.1, read on the forward strand.
CAAGAGAGGTGTCATTTCCGCCTGCATTGCTAGCTATACACACATATGTACCATTGTCCTGAATCTGGGCATAGCGAACCTCGAGGGTACCGTCTGGCAACACGGACAGCCTTCCAATTGTTTTGGTAGTGATAAACTTTTTCTGCGGGGATAACCACATTATCACTGGAGCAGGATCTCCATCTGCTTGGCAAGCAAAATGAACAATGGCCCCCTCGTCAACAAATTTCTGCTGGGGTTTGCGATCCCTAATCCTAGACTTGCGACACGTGAAGTAGTTAGGCTGCAGAACATCCGGGAAATCTTTGAATTCTTTGCCTTGGACAAACTCAGGGGAGGCACAGGTCGGCTGCTGCCTGTTGAAGTTCAGTCTCCAGCGTCGTCGAAAAACCCATAACAGTCGGCAGTCACAGGCCAGGGGATTATCATACAAGGCAAGGGTTTCCAGGTTACCAACTGAATGGAAAGCAGACTCTTCTAAAGTGCTGAGAGAGTTTCCAGACACATTTAGAATCTTCAGGTAGTTTAGACCACGGAAAGAGTAGGGCTCAATCATTGCCAGTCTGCCTCCTACTAGGTGAAATTCCTGCAGACGCAGAAGATCATGGAGCTTATTCCCCTCAATTGTGTGGATAGGGTTATACGAAAGATTAAGAAAGCGCAAATAAACCAAGTGCCGCAGGGCTACATAAGGAACTGTGGTCAGGTTGGCATTTGCAATGGTTAGGGAGGTGAGATTTAATCCATACAAGCAATTTGGGGTCATCGTATCCAGATATGGCCAATTGGCTATTTCCAACACTTTCAGCCGATAGAGCCGTTTGAAGGAATAATCCCGTATGACATTGATATTGAGGAGGCGCAGCCTGAGAGTGATCAAACTGTGAAGGTGGGTAAAAGCCTCTGTTGGCACAGAAGACAAGTTGCACTTTTCAAGACTCAGGTGCTCAAGGCTGCTTAGGCCATGAAATGCCCGGTGGGAGATGAAAACCAGGTCATTATCACCCACCTCTAAAGATCGGAGGTTGTACAAATCCTGGAACATGTAGTCCAACAGGATGACAATCTTGTTCTCACTTATGTCCAGTTGTGTGAGATTGCTCAATCCTGTAAAGACACCTAGCTGGATCAGCTTAAGCTTGTTGCTACGCAGCCCCAATGTCCGCAAGCCATAAAGGTTGTTAAACGCTCCAGGTTCAATAGTGGAGATAGTGTTTTCACTGAGCTCCAGGTGTTCGAGGTTGGGAAAGTTGGCAAACTCATCTGGGTTGATGGTTCTTATGCGATTTTTGCTGAGGTCCAGCAGTCTTGTTTCTGCAGGTATGCCCTCGGGAACTGTCATGAGCTTCTTGCGGTGGCACATCACAGAACGCTCTTGAACATTGCACTCACAGCGGGATGGACAACCTGTCGTGGAGCCAGACAGCACAGTGCCGAGCATCAGAATCAGAATGGGCTGCCAGCAAGCCACCAGGTAGCTGTGCCCAGTCGCTTCCCCAGCCGCCATCTTATCGGTTACCTGTGGAGACACAAAGAAGAGGGGAAAAATAAGATTCACAAAACTTTCACACTGATTTTAACAACCTGACATTTGAAAAAAATATATTTTTAGTTTTGTTTTTACATATTCTGGAATATTACAATCATCTCAAGCAATGGACAGTAGGAGAAATGGAGAATAATTAGGTTATATGGCATATTGATATCACTGAGCTATGTGCTGAGATTCAAATATGCAGTTTGCAATTTCAAATCAGACATGATAGAGTTAATGCATTTATTTGACTTATATTGCACTTTTTGCAAACCTCATGGAAAGAGTTTTTAAAAAGAAATACACATACTAGAATCCACAAACCTTAATCAAACATTAAAAATGGCTCTAGAAATGTGAGTTTTGACATGTGATTTGAATATGGAAAGATTGGACATGGAGTTGTGTGAATTGGCCGCAGTAAGAACTTGTTTTTAAACACTTTCCTTTGGTTATTGTGTTCCATTTCTGCCAGGTGGTTAGTTCAACAATCATAAGTGCTAAAAGGATGCCATTCACAATTCCTAACAGAAAATAGTCATGACTTTTGCTGTAATATTCCTGCCACAGACTCGAGATGAATAGAGGTGGACGATTACGAGGAATAAACTATGTGCTTGCATAATTGAGAGAGCCAATTGTTATGAATTCTGCATCCTTCAGGTTTCTCCACAAAACTTCGAAAGGCATTTTAAAATGCAAGTAGCTGCTGTGAATGCACAGCATTCTATCAGACCTATTTGTGATATACTGTAAAATAAAAAGAACTGATCCCAGCAAGAAAATCAAAAGCCAAATAATTTTAGTTATTTACGTACATTTTGCCCTGCACACTCATTGTGTCTGCTGTCGAATGTTCAACACTATTTCCACTGCACAACTTAGAGACGATCAATCAGTCAATGCTGTCACCTTGACATGGAGTGAAGGGGCACAGCCTTAAGTGAAATTAACAGCATTTTTCAGACGCTAATCCAATTCATGCTGTTTCATAGACACATATGCTGCGCACATCTGTGGTTTGTTCTGGTATTATAAACTCTTTTTTTCACCCCTACATCTAGCCAGGATTTGCTGTGTGAGTGTAAAAAAAAATAAAATAAAAAATAAATAAAAAAATAAACAGTAGAGGGGTGGAGCAGCAGTAACAGGAGAATGCAATCAAAGACGGATGGTGGCAAGTGTGATTTATGTGCCGTGGCTGACACTCGGCTCATGCAATCCTTTACGATGAAATATAGACCTTACACCAACAGGGATTTGGATACAGAGAGATACACAGTTTAAAAGCAAAAAAAAACAACCACATTTAATTTCAATCCCATGTGTTAGCATGCCTGCAACACTTCAACTAACAATGCAATTAATTGATTTTATCATTTCATTCCATTTCCACTTATATGCAAAAAAAACATGTTAGCATTATGGGTGCATCATTGATTCAGAAATATTAGTTGTATGATGGGTTCCAGTTGTGAAATGCTGATGAAATTACGTTACATTAAATTCCATTATTTCCAATACCCAAGCACATGCAGTTTGATTTTAATTCAGTGACATGATAAAATGCGTGTGAAAACCCCCCTCAGAAACAAAATCCTTTACATCTAGTTCACACTCATCAAGACATGTCCATAGGGAACTCCCGTGTATGTGTCATGGCTGTTGTTACAGAACATAGATTTTTTTGCCAGTGGTATGCACTTTTGTGTCCTCTAAATTTCCCTTTGAAGTTGATTGCCAACTGGTCACATGCTGATTTTTTTTTTTCTAATTCATACAGGGTTTGTGAAGGTTAGTGCATGTTTGTGCTTCAGTAGATTTCACGAACCATATTAAATGTGACAGATTGAGACTGTAGAGAAATGGGTGAAACAAATCTGTGATATTATGGTCACATTATGGTTGACTGTTAATTATTGGGTGCCATTTGCTACTATTGTTGTTGTTACCACTATTAACTTACTCCCCACTATACCGATAACCAACTGGATATCCGACTAATCAAAAGAGGGTTTATGAGTTAGATTTATTATACTCAATTTCATGTTATTCCCTCTAAGGTCAAAGTTCAGGTTGGGGATTTAATGATAACATCTGTAATCAAGTAAAACCAAGAGATCTAAAAACAGGCAGACATGATAGTACAGGGTTGACCTGCATCAGAGCCTGCTGTGCTCCTTGCAGCCTTCAGCTATTCTCAATCATTCTTATTCCATAACCCACATTGATCAAATCAGTGCTGAGCGCTTCAGGATGGAGTGGTGTGGGGCATTGTATGACATGTTAAGACACTTAAGAAGAAGGAGTGTCCTTATCACAAGCTCAATTCCATCTGTCACCCTCTATCATGTGGCAATCGCATATTGGATTTCAGTCAATAAGATGCTATTATGTCCATCGCTATTACTACTGACACTGAAACCCAATCGAGAAAAAATTATCAAATTGTAATCCCTTGATTGGATCTTCTCACTTCCTTTGCAAGGGGTAACAATTCCCCAAAAACGACACTGCACTTGATTTGTCAATCATAATTCATCTGATTATTTTTGAGGATCCATTAAAAAGAGAGTAAAGCTTTTACCGTTGTTCTTTCAAATTGTGGGCCCATGTGTTTTTTCATAACAGAACCGTTTTATTGCACATGGCTTCAGCAGCAAATATGCAAAGGGAAACAAGTAAAGTAGGGGAAACATTACGATGAAGAATGCCATCTCCATGGGTAAGCATTTTCAGCTCTGTTTTGTTAATGATCTGGAGTTATCATTCCCTTGCAGGCATGTAGTCTAAATGCAGTTCTTCATTCCCATCAGCACTCAAGTAAGCTCCCAGAGAATTACATTAATTGAGGTGAAATGAGAGTGGGCATCCATTTCATGGAAAAGAATGTGGCCGAGGAAAAGTAAGACAGCGATGCTGAATAAATGAGGACCCACTGGTCCAAGACCAGTAATAACTAGATCAATGAATAGTAAGATTAATGCCTTCATGATGAAATCCACTGGGATCCTGAAGATGTTTCTCACATCAGGAAGTGGATGGTGTCCTATGCACCTATTATAACAGAGTGGCATAGGAGTAGCCATCAGTGGATGTACAATCATAATTAAACAGACAATAAGTATGATTTTTGCTAACTTGTCCAAGCTGCAGTTGTTTAGATAATTGGGAAGTTTTAATCAATTTTGATTTTGAACCTTTTCTGTGAACATTTTCATGTCGAGACTAGACTAGGCCCCTGTTAAAAATCGAACTGCAATCTAATTTAATAATGAAAGAGTTCTTGATGAGGAAAACGCATTAATATACTGTTATTCATCTTTGGTGCTAAAAATATCGTTGTTTCTTTGTATACACACGCAATGGTGTGACAGCTAGTACAAGCCTTATACAAAACTCAAGCCACCATTTCTTTATAGTCTAGTCTCGGGTATATAATCTTTAAGAAGGATAAGGATCTTGTTTCACTCACTGTATTTAAGGCTCCATGTTCAACAGGTTGTACGCACCCATTTTGTAGTTAGTTAAATTGCTTTCTATCCACATGCAGCACTCATATACAGTCTGCTATCACCTAACTAAATCTTGTTCCATGCGTCTGAATGAGGCTGTCTATCATCATTACACAATGCACAATAAACACAATCAAACATAATTGGGGAGGGTTATTGTTACGACTTAAGCATTGCCCAAAGCCTTAGTTTACCTGTCACAAGACATTACTCCTGAGCCTTGTTTAACACCATAGTTAAATACCTGTAAGCTTCTGGGAAATCCTTGTGATGATGCCGACGTTATCTGTAGCACAAAGTGTTAAAAGCCTTCAAAGCCCGTTTCTGTACAAACTGCTTAGTCAGCTGGCAGGATAATCCTGAATGGACAGACCAGGCTGCACTTTTTTTATTGTATTAGTATTCCTGTGGCTTTGACAGAATGTCTTCTGACAATTTGTAGTTAGTAGTTGACACTATACCCATTATCCTCCTTAGGTAAATGTAACAAATTCATGTAGGAGTATAAGTATGCCCATTATGGGTATTATTAATTAGTTGGTATTTTAAACCTCCAACACTATATTACTTTATTTTTTCATAATCAATCTGTTTAAATGTGTATGCTGGAAGAATAAAAAAAACAGCTGCTAAGATTTAAAATTTAAAATGCTTCGTAAGACGCTTATTGGTTCAATTATTTACAGTAAGTAGCAGCTTGTAGTTATAAGACAGAACATGTATATTGAAAACCATACTTTGGATAAATCCATCTTAACCAGGAGAGTCTGACCTTTCGCTCCCCAAGTAAGATCACTTTCACACTGCTATAATGTCGCCGAGCTGAATTTCGAGAGAAAGGTTACCCTTGTGTCATTGAAAAGCTAAGCCGCCTGGTGGGATTGCTGGCTGGGGGTGGGCCTGTGAAATGGCAGGGCTTAAATGTAAGCCGACGCCCGACAGATGGGACAGCAAAGCCCTAATCCAGGCGAAGAAGCTGGTTGGTGCAACAAGGTGCAGAATTCCAACAGTGGCCAGCTGTTGTCCCGATGAAACTCTGCCATGAAACCTTTTGACACGTCCCTCCTGAACTTCACCCCAAAAGGGGGTCATGTACTGTGTCTGTGCAGGGGCTCTGCTTACTGATACCTAACTCCATTACACAGATACAAATACATTTTTAATAAGAAAAAAACATATTTAAAGTAACTCGGAAAGCATTAACAGTCATTTATCAGCAACACGTCTTAGTCTTGCCTCCTAGACATTAAATGGGTGGAGAAAACATAAACAACACTTCATTTTCCTTCACTTCGCTGTACTCAGGTCTCTCTTGCAAAAGTTATATTAATTGAATAAAGTTGGAGTAATTAAAGGTGATAATGATAAAGCCTTACAATTCAACAGCACCACAATCTATGGCCTCCAAAATGAAAAATTTTGAATTACCTCTATAAAAGATAAATTATACAATCATCATCATTGCAATTATCAATTACATTTCCTGACATACACAGACTTTTACTCCAAAGACCAGGGTTTGGGTCAACCAAGTCAACTTTCATTTTGATATAATTAGTAGGTTTACGTGACATTCTTTAAGCCAATACCTGTTTGTGTTTTTTAACCCTAACTAAATATGTCTGTGTTCATAGTGCTCATATTATGCTTTATGGCCTTTTTCCTTTTCCTTTGTTGTGTTGTATACTTTTTTTGTGAATGTAATAGGTTTACAAAGTGAAAAAGCCCAAAGTCCACCTCACAGGGTCTTACCATCTCCAACAGAAATCACTGTTTACAAACTGCTCCAAACAGCTCTCTTGTAGTCCAGCCTTTACTTCCGTGACGAACATTATAATGCTCGCCCAGGTGCTAGCGTGGCACGCCCTTATACAAAACACAGGGTGAAAAGAGGAGCTGCACCAATGTGCAGTACAACAAAAATAGGGTGTTTTTTGAAAATTAAACCATGTAAACCTATTCTGATGTAACCTCTGATGAGCACAATATGAACACTTAAACGTTCAGATTCTCAATGTTAACTACCTGTTTAACTTAAACTGGTACCATGGTCACGTTCCATGGTCACTTGTTGAAGCAGCACTATGTAACTTTTCCTGTTTTGGTGCTCCTACAGGTTGGAAGCGGTATTGTCCCCATTATGTCTCATTGGAGCTACAGATCCACTACCCAGTCTGGCAAACTTGCATAGTGCTGTTATAGCGGGTAGAGAGCAGCAAAGCGAATGCATAAGTGCCGTTCACACTGTTGAGTTGAATGAACCACTGAAACGATTTTGGAAACATTACTGTGCGGCAGTTGAAGTAGAACGGTCATCAAAAATATTGTAATCTATGTTTTAGGGGCCTTATTGAGTGGTTTGGGTGTCAGGGTAAATGTTTATTTGAATGTATGATTACTGTTGTTGTTGTAAATTTCCATGCTGGCAAATAATACAACTTGGGCATGAAACTTAACTTTAATGTGATTCACGCTCAAGTGCATATGTTAATTACCAGAGTTTTTAAATAAAACACATTGTTAATGAAAATGCCAAAACTCCATAATTTCTAAATGGGTCGCAATATGTGCAGAGATCAGTAGTTTCATGATTGGGGTTGTTAAAACTCTAAAAAGTCATGTTTCATTACACCCAAAGCTCACACTTATTTGGCGAGCTTTTTACAGATGTGGTTGGGTGTTATCTGTGAGAGAGGGAGTGTGTGTCCATACGTGGTGTTTCATCATTTTTAGGCTCATTAGTCTCGTCTCCCAAGCTCTGTTCAGAGAATCACTGTTCATGTTTGGTTCTTAAGGAGATGTGTTTTCAAAGAGGAACAGCCTCCAGAATGTCAGACTTTTATAAAGTGGATTCAAGATTTTGGAAGGACTCAGAACAGAACTCACTAATGAGAACTCAAACTGCTTTTACAGCATCCAGGAAAATAAATAAGAAAAGAAGCCTGCCAATAGTTGCTTTTTTGGATGAATAACAAAAAAACAGGAATAATTTCCCAATCAAAGTCAAATTAGACTGACATTAAGGTTATAACAATGTAAATGATGTGTGTGATTTAACAAATAATATTAACAGTTACATATGTTATCACCACCTGACTGTTACCTTGAAAAGCTGAATCAAAGATGACAGTATTTTTCACTCACTATGTTTTTATGAAATACAGCTTTATTCTAAGAGTTATCTTGTTTATAGAACCATTATAATATTTCACCTAAACTAAGTGGGGGCAGTCTCTAAGAAAAACTGATAAGCTTTTTGGATATGAGAGCTACACAGGCCCACAGCTTCACTGTAAAGTATAATGAGCTCATAATAATATCACTTTAATCACTTAACTGTAATGCAACCTGTATGACCAGGGAATGACAAAGTAAACTGTATCAAACTATTAATAACACATTTTGCAAATATCAGTTGTAGGCCTATATCGATGTATCTACTACAGCTTTAAAAGCAAGCAATTCAATCTATAATGGTATAATCTTGAACCTTGAAATGCCTCTATCAATACGTCATTTGATTAATGTTAAGGTGAGTTTCTGCTGTGCATTTATGTTTTTGAAGCATTTTTTCAAGCTTCGACGCATCAAAGATAAAGTTATAGTTCACCAAATTAGGAAGTATTCATCAAATACCAATGTTTCACCTGTTGAAAACATGATAAAATGGAAAGTTGACTATAGTAGAGAAGTTGCTGATTCTAAAACAGCAATCAATTTACATCTTATTTCTCTCTACTATCCATTTATTCTGTGTGCTGCTGAAACTTTTGATTCAAAATGAGTCTATATCCAAGACGTTTCTTTTAGGAGGTTTCTTTTTACGATTTATGAGGATTATGGTTAACTGCTCCTCAGATCTCCGCAGCGTGTGGAGGAGGGTCTGGTGAAGCAAAACTAAGAATCGAGCAGAGCTTTGAGCTCAAAGCTAACATCAGAATGCTAACATCCTCACAACAGCACTGCTAAGTATTGATATTTTGCAGGTAATGTGTACCATATTCACCTCGTTAGTTTAGCATATTAGTGTGCTAACAGTTGCTTATTAGCATTAAAATCCGTTTTGCATATACTTGATTACAAATTAAAGCAGTGGACAAATAAAAATTTTGCCCCAATGACCTGGCAGTAGATGAAAATTAAGAGGATTAGAGGTTATTATAATTCATATCTGATTTTAAGAACAAACTACATCTAGCAACTTTCATATTCTAATGAAATAAAAGACTTGAGGTATTTATCTGGTTTTTGAGGTAATATGAAGTATTTATTAAAGCTTGAAAGTGAAGGATTGAGCTCACTCAGAGAGAGCTGCTGGAATGGCTGTTTCCTTTTTTCCCCCCAAAGGCTGAGAGAAATATCTTCACAGGCGGGAGGGCTGCTTCTAACACACACACACACACACACA
>NC_045740.1:13169141-13182163 GCF_008692095.1 Etheostoma spectabile
CACACACACACACACACACACACATGCGGATATACAATTTTTGTCTGTGTATTCCTTTGTCCCATAATGCTACGCCCCACACTCTGAGGCCTGATCTTTTCAGTTTGGAACATCTTGCTGACACCGCCTTTAAGGTTTGAGGCGTTTATGTCACGGGTTACACATGGACTCTTCTTCAGATACCGCAGGAGAGGCCAACCTTCAGTGCACCGGGACACCACTTGTTGCTACGCCAGCAAAGCTGAACACACTGCAGCCATGGCAATACATTAGGAGAAACAATAACCACTGAAGGTCAAAGAGGTTTACATTTCAGACTGGATGTGGATTTTGGGCGAGTTTTAGCGTGTGGGCTGAATCTGGCTTGTTGTTTTACTTCTGCAGAGGCCAGCACTAACAAGGTCCCATGAGGTGCTTTAAGAAAGAAGAGTCTGTTTCAAGCAATGGGCCAATGAAAAAGTATTTTTTTCCACTCAGCAGTTCTAGCCACAATGTTTCTATAAACTTTAAGATGAATAAAATGGATATTTGAGGGTAAAATGCTCTCACATCTGCCTGATTCACAGAACTAGACACTTAGTTTCATACCTGATTAATCAAGTGATTTATCAAGCAAAAATGTAAAATAGCTTGTTTTAGAAGAATACATGTGAAGATGTGATGCTCTTTTTTTATTACTAAATGAAATATAATGAATATAATGAAATATCTTTGGGTTTTCGGTCAGACAAAACAAGCAACTGCTATTTGCAAAAAACAACATGGTTACTTACGTTAACTAGATATGATCTTATTAACGGTTGCTTCAAATTAATTGGTCCTGTTGGAACTTGGTTGCAGTTTACAAAATAGTCCCTTAGACAGTATTAAAACATCAATGAAAGTAGCCACTAATACGTAACACGTAACTTAATCTTCAAAGTCGCATTGCTAATGCTAACGGTAACAAAATGATGTATGTGCCTGTTTGCACTGCGTAGTATAATGGACCCAAAAAACAATTAGGATAACTTGTACTTAATATAAACATTTGTATTTTTAAATCAATTTCTTTGAATCCAAAATTAAGAACCTTTTCTATGCAAGAGAAGGCTCTTGCATAATGTACCCACAAGCTTCTGATTAGAAACATTGACGGATTATTGCAATGAATTCACAGGAGATTAGGCAAATGAACAGGTTCCCACATCACTGCTTTGGTGAGCAGCCATGAAAATATTTCCATATGTAATCCTCCATCGTTTCTTCACCTACATAAGACATCTACATGTTTTTCACAATTTTCAATCAAATTTTTATTAAAGCCAAACTGCAAGGGAATCAAGCCAAACTACTTTAGTTTTTCTTATAGTTCTCACATTACAAGTTTTATATTGAAAATAATTACCTTCTGTACTGTATGTGTCTATGTACGGAAGACAGAAATTCAGCAACTGAAGTTTACAGTCCCCAAGTGAAAGAAATCAGATCCAGACATAGTCCCTGTCAACGTATTCCCATATCCTGCCAGAGCGTCCAATAATCCACATTTTTGCTCAAAATTGAAAATTCATGAGTGAGGAGTTATTATTATGCAGCTAAATCAAGCCCTTACCTCTTCTATTTCACATAAGCATTCACCAAGACTTGTCAGAATTAATTTAAGAATGACAGTACTTATGGAAACCAAAGCAGTCTTAAAGTACTGCTATTTGGGAAGAATCATTTTATTGAAAGGTGAAAGTAAAATTTTGAAATTCTACATAAGAACCTTACTGAATATCTCCCAAAAATGAATAAACGTTTTACGAGGAGGGTACTGAACATATTACTTCACTTAATTTGTGAGTGAATAATATTTTTTTCTTTAGATGAAGTGAGTGGATTTGCCTGTTGCTCTGAGAGCATGTGTCTGTGGGACAGGGTGTTTGATGAGCTCTGGTGCTGGTTTATGGAACAACAGCAATACAAAGTCTTCCATATATGTGTGTAGGATGTGGCATTAATAGCTGTGACTACACCGCAAGCTACACTGGTTCTTCAATTAAGGGAGTCAACAAGGGAACATGCCTTGGTTTCATAATGAATAATTTAAGCTATATCTTATCTGCTGCTACAGTAGGAAGTGTGATGGGCACAGTGTGGAACGGCTCAGGGCCATATTGACTTTAATTGTGACTGGCATCTAAGGGCTTTCCTCCCAGTGTAGCAAAGAAAATGTCCCCACTGCTTAGCTGGAACTGCAGCTCACAGTGAAGCATCTAAAGAGAAATGAGCTGTAATTAGTTGATAGAGAGGCAACCCTGATGCAGAAAAAAGTTGCTGGATGAGACACTGGAGGATACTGCTGTTGCCTGCTGTAGTGGAGAACAGCAAAAATTGCAGACAAAACACTGGCAAATGAGAGCTCAAACATGAAGAATTACCAAAAAATGCTTGTCAGGCAGGCATTGGCTGATGTTATCAATTTTAAACTCAAATATAATTTTCAGCTTTAAAAACTCCAGTATCAGTCAGGCTTTACTCTGTATATTTACCATGTATTTATCTATTTTATAACTTTGACTGACTCTGGTGCATATTAAGTGGCTTATCTTTTATTTATCATTTATTTCAGTTCAAACTGCTTGCATCCAAAGTTATTTAGCCCGTAAATTCCAGATAATTTTAAACTGATGCTCAAGTGAAACTATGAAAAGAACGGGCCTTATTTTTTCAACCAAAAATGTTTGACTTGATAGGCCTACATATTTTTATCACAATTTTTTAATAGCCAAATATAAGAGATCTTTCTCCATATGTTTGTGTTTAGGTAAAAAGAAATACACAGTTTTAATAACAAGTCTCGTAAATCCAATTTTGGTCTTACTCAAGTTCCTTGTGCATCTACAGTATACAATTTTCAATGTCAATGTGTTTTTAAATTTCATTTAAGATTAAGAGTGTAAATGTTCATTACCACTTGAAAGGACATATAATACTGCAGAACCCAAGTGCAATAGTCATTCCTATTTAATTCAAAGTTTAGTGGCATTGAACGGATTAAAGAAACGGGCATGCCATGCATCTCCCAAGACCTTCCTCCCACCTCAAGTACCATTTCACAAATCTCACCACTGCCATGTTTTCACCACAAACCAATAAAATAAAATAAGCAATAGAATAACTTCCAAGCCTCTGCCTTGGGTCATTTTTCTCATTTTTGAAATGGCATAGTTCTTCCGTGAAGGTGAACCTAATACACATACAGGGAGGATTGTATTTAATGGATTTAAAATGGATGCCAGCGCAACCCCACTTTTGGAAAGATTACAATGTACAAAACAAAAAAACTATGTCAACCCTAACCATACAATGGAAAAATAACAATAAGGTCTTCGATTTGTTTGTTTTTTCTTCCCCCTCACAGTTTTTGATTTATGCCTTTTAAATGTACAGACTCTTGTATTAAACTGCCTGAGCAAAGTCATTTCAGCTTACTCATTTAGAATTGATGTCCTTTAATGGTCCGGGCACTGTCTCATAAGGGCTTTATCAAAAATCAGAGATGCATAACAACTGAGCCAGCAAAAGCTCTTTGGCAGATTGTGTTTGTGAACAACAACAAAACAAAATATATTTCCTTCTTTCTACTATAATGTGAGAAAAGTTAAAAGGTAGATTTAACCTCCCAAACAATTGACAGGTCTGCAGTGTATCACTGAGGGTATACTGGCTGTTGTTTTAATGTGTTGACCCAGACTTTCATCTGTTGACTTTCAACACTAAAATATAATGAGTGGACCCAGAACAACAAGGCATTTTAAATTTATGCAGTGCTGTTCTTGCACTGCCAAACAGTGACTCATGATCCCTATTCCAACCAAAATGAATCACCTGATTGTACATGCAAATGAAATGGCGCCTGTTAAGGCATGCAAACTGATTGTTGATTGAACTAAAATGTCCAAAGGCTACGCTCTGCTCAGTTATCAATTTAAATGGTTATCTGCTGATAAAAAAAGGCTGTACGACACATACCGGCAGTGAAAATGATTTACGGCATTTAGGTTACTGTGGGATTTATTACACACTGCAGCTGATAAATAAGCGTTTGCACAGAAGACCTGAATCATCCAAAAACAAAAACAATCCTGGGCACTTTGAGGGTTGCAGAACCGAGATGTTTGCCCAAACTGAGTACACTATTGATTTTTTCCAAAAGCTATACCACAGCTCATCAATAAATCCTTTGATTCCAATTTTCAACATCCACAATTTATATATTTTTTCCTTTTCTGAGTATCATTTCACTCAAACAACCTGATGTTAATGCTATTTTCCCCTCCTCAATTTACATTGTGTGGAGCAGCCCTGGCCGACCCCATCGTGACTCCAGTGCAGAGATAGGGGAGCTTAATCCATGTCCACTGAGAGATTGCCGAGAAAGATGAAGCCTTAATTAGCCAGATAAAACCCCAAATAATGGTGCTATTGATATAGACTGGGAAATGAGGACTAAGCAGAACAAAGAAAAACAAAGACTACTGTACATAAGATGGCTGAGCTTTGGAGAGAGTTAGAAAAGTAACTGCAGAGGATGGAAAAAGGGGCCGTTCACTCTCCCTCTCAAATCCAGCATGGGAGCATTGTCTCATCTCTCTGAGCAATCCACCTGCTCCAAATTCTCTCATAAGAAGCTTAGAGAAAAATGTTGACCTTCATATAATCAAAGATTATGTGGAGGAAAACAACAACAGTTTCTTCGGAGTACTTAAGCAATATCACTCATGGGAGGTTTGAGCAATTAAAGGCAAAATGGCTTGTCTAAGCTGTCCTTGTATCCTCCCGTTACCTCCCTTTGGTTCCCTGTAGTATGAGAGGAGGTCATAAAGATAGTGAAAAGAATAAGAGAATCACATCTCACCAGCTCTGCTAATCCTAGGGGTACTAGAGAGAGAGCGGAATCTCACTTTTAGATAGACAATCTAGGTATTTCACATGCTACACATGGATCAATGACAAGGTGACCCTCTATATTAATACCAGATGGCTTTAGGGTTGGCAAAACACTGCAAATCCCTTATCAACACTTCTGCAACCCTTAAAAGAAGTTACAAAAACATGGACTAGAACTTTATTCTTTTCAGCTTTGAATCCTTAAAGTAATTGTGCTAAAACTGAATTAAAATGGTACATTATCATATAGACTATGTGTGGATTACTATCTCTTAGGAAAAACCTCATTAGATTCTGAGTGCAACATATGAGTGCTCATATCAAATCCCATCCAACCTCAATTTGCAGAGCTAAGATGTGAGATCTGTTCTGCCACTCATGCTTTCATTAATGAGAAGGACTGTCTTTTTCTTTGTGTCCGAGCATAGAGCAGTGCCTTTGTTGAAGCGTGCTGACTGGCAGATGATTTGCTCGTGGACACACGTTTTAGAATTTCATCTTTGTAGTCCTGTCATGTTAGCCATGTTGTGATGTAACTTGTATGATATTTACAGAGGAGACGGTGCTGAAACGTTGCTTATAGTGCTGAAAAATCTTTCCAGATTTCTCCCAGCTTAAAACAAAAACTTTATTTATAGAGTTGGCATGGGGGCCAAATAAATAAAGGAATGGTGTATCAACAAACAAACCAACAAACACCATCCTACTAAGAGATACCTCATGAAACAACAAGGCTGTGCTTCAGGGCATTAAACAGTTGTACTGCAGAGTTTAAAATCCCCAATGACATTTGAATGTTGCATTTAGAACTGAAAAAAAGCTAAACATTCCCTTGATGCAGCTTCTCCAGTGTGAGGGTTTGCTGCTTTTCTCTGTGTTATACAATTGATAAATCATTAATATAATTGATGGTTTTAGCTCGAGTTGCTTAACTTTTTTTTAACATGAACCTTAAGGAAAATGCTATTTGAGACATTCAACATGATGGCACAATGCACATGATGAAAATGCTTGGCTCTTATCTTTCCTAAAGCCTGTTCACATTTTCCTTAGTGCTGTTTTACTCATAGTTTACATCATGATAGAAGCAAGCAGAATGCAGAAGAAAATCCCAAAAAGCTGAACTATCTATATTTACATTTGCATATAAACTACAGGTTGATGAACAGGGTGAGGGTTTACTGTATTATAGAGCGGGAGATTACGCCTGAGGTTTCTTTTATAAGACCCATCATTTCTTATCATAGGCAAGATTTTAGTGTATAGTGAGAGACAATACAATAGTTCACTACAAAGGCACGCAAAATGCAATTTTTTCCCCCCACCTTAAACTGACTCATTCTGCCATTGTAATAACTTGTGTCCCCCTTTACACCCTTGAACAGAGTCCCTTGCTGAATCCGTTATGAGATGAAAGGGTTAAATTGGCTGGACCATCCTCTCGCCCCACATCAGCGCATTGCAAAACCTGATCTCTCTCCGCTCCCGATTCCCAAAGGTTTCCAAACTACTTTGCACTTCTGTGGCAACACGTCACTTGCCAGCGTCCAACAAGGTCAAAAGCCATTTCATTTTCTCGCCTTTGATCGCTGCCTGGCCCTTTCATCAGTGTTACCCTCCCCATCCACCCACACACTACCACCACCGTTTCACTGTTTAAACTGCCCTCACTCATCCCCCCCAGATGTCAAAAATGTGACTGTCAGGAGCCGGAGTTAGAATATGTTTGCCCAAGGGTAATATACAAGCAATCAATCAATTTGAACTTGTCAAACTCGTAACGTCAAGTAAACCACAATGTGCATTAAGGTGTGGAATACATCTTCTTACAGTAATTCTGTTTTTCCAGTCCTTGAGTGTGGCTCCCTGCATTCTGTTTTCCTAAATGAAAGCAGAAACAGATTGACTAAAGGAGAATCCCAATCTTGATTCATCGTAACCAACCCCACTCATACTGTGCAGCTCAGCTTATAGCGGAGGCTAGGTTTTACTGTACACTGTACTGCAAAGTTCTAGTAAACTTATTTTCCAAATCTACAATGTTGCAAGCACAGCACTGTTGTATGCTATCACCTGTGAAATTACCATTATTAGGGCATCCTAATCTGAACATCTCTGGTTTTAGTCTAGCTGGGAACCTTTGTGACGTACTATCACCTCTCCTCTCTCTCCCGTAATATCCTGTCACCTCTCTGTCTTTTATTTTCAAATAATAAAGTTAAAAATGCCCCTAAAATACATTTTAAAAATGACATTGTCCTCACCTTATCACTCACCATTATGCATATTTTTGATCCTGTATATTATGCTTCCCAGCTTAATATCCCTTATGTAAATAATATTGAAATAAAACGAACACAAGCCTGCTGATGATGGAAATGCCAAACATTTTAACATGTCAAAATTAAACAGCTTTTTATGAATAGTAGTAATACTTAAGTAAAACATTTGACACATTTTGACTTGGTCCACACATCATGCAATACAGCAAACAACTCCTATTAAAAAAGAATATGTTTCAATACATGTTTCAGTCAGTGATGTAGTCCAATGTATTGTAGTGGGTATACTGTACTGTTTACAGTGCTGCTCATGAGTATAGGAATCCCTACTTAAGTTGACTAAAAAGAGGACTAAAAATCATCTTTTTGGAAATTGATCTTAATGCCTTAATTAATTGGCATGGTTTTATTTTAGCTAGCCTAATTGAGAGAGGATTTTATGGAAAATACCCCATGCCAATCCCTAGGTATGGTGAAGGGTATGTGATGATATGGAGTTATTCTAATTCCAAAGGCCAAGGGAACATTATCAGGATGCATAGTATTCTGGATCCATGAAATAACTGGCCTTTAATAATAAAAATCAGCCTGCTGCTTTGGGAATTTAACCTAGGGGTGGCTATACTCATGCCCCCTGTATTTCAAGGAAGAACATTTATTTAATTGCAGTACATTATTCATTCACCGAGAAAATGTATGTCAATTTCCAAAATATGACTTTTTTTTTTTTTATTCCTCTTTTCAGTCAACTTAAGCAAGGGTTTGTATACTCATGAGCAGTACTGTATGTATATGTTTGGGGGGGGGGTCTTAGTGCCCTCCCCCAGGAAAAGTTTAAGCGTCTTCATTTCCTGCATTTTGATACACTGTAATGCACCAATTCATGGCTGAAATACCTTTTATTTAGCCTATGCAAAAAAAGAAAAAAACACATAATTAAAAATATGTCAAAAATATAATGGAAAGTATGTTGTTGTGTGTCATTGCACATTTTTAAGTGGGTATATGGAAATCCTGGAGTATACTGCGTGTAGCTGTGTATCATGTACACTACACCACTGGTCTCAAGATGTATTTCAAATGGTTAAATGAAAATATATTCCAGTTTTGATCAATGGTTAGCCATTTATTGGTAGAACAATTGCATTTGTATATCATTTTTCTGGATCTGGGGTCTTGCTTGATTTTCTTCTTTTCGTAACATAAATTAAATACTGGGTTTTTGGCTGTTGGTCAAACTAAATAACCAATTTTGACACAGTAGTTTAGCTGTGACAACTCGTGATGGGGATTTGTAATTCTTTTTGGAAAAGGTGTTGAGCAAATTAGGATGTTCAGAACTAACTTTATTAAAATAATTATTAGTCCCAACCCTGAGTCATGCCGGATTTCTCGATGTTTGCAGTATTTATACATTGTGAAAACATTTTAGACTTAACAGGAATACAGTTGGTCAAATGCCAAGCATTGCTGCATTGTTTGTAACGTTCAAAATATAGACAGGATCTGTTTGTTTTTAATGTATGTAAGACAATAGGCATATCCAAGCTGATGTAAGCAGATATTTATTTTCTAAGTTATAGACTTATCCCAAAATATAGCACCTACTTTCAAAAGTAGATCATTATGATAATGAATGTGGGTGTAAACACCTTTTAGTTGCACTGCATAAGTTCCAGTATTTCTACAAGAAAATCTGTTTTCCACATCTATCTATGGGTAAGATTATTGATGCTTCTTTATGTCTAGCAAACTAACATCTCCTCATGCCACCCAGTCTGGTCGATAACCTGAAATCTGAACCCTTGTTTCCCTGCATTTCTGCTCCCCTCCGTCGATAGTACTAGAAGTTCTTTATTACAATGTTCTGTCATTCACTTCTCTCACTACGCGTCGACAGCAAGTTGGTGAAAGAAAGCCAGATAGAGGGAGAGAGGGAGACAGACGGACAGACAGTTCTTTAAGGAAAGTAACAGCGGGAGCGAGGTAGAGCACCAAAAAGATGGAGAAAGTGAGCTTTCAGGGAACTAAAAGCCTCTGCCCCTTTGTACCTCAAACCAAGGTGTGTGTTGTCTTACATCACATGATGAATGGGAGCAGACTAACAATGGATAGACCTGAACGTATCTGATGAAAGAAGGGTATAATGGGCTTGAAGCCCATTAAATATTTGAAGTATCACAGAGGGTAACCTTTCTATACAATGGCAGCATTTGAACAGGGGTGTCCATGGTCTTAATGAATTCTAATGGGATTAGTGGCTGTTAATGACCCTTTTTGAGTGCCATGAAATAGCAACAGCAACAAAACACGTACTGAGACATGTAAGACTTTCCTCAGAATTAATTATCTCAAAGGCAGAGACTGGTCTCCATATTGGTTAGCTAAACCCTGAGCAGGTCCCTGTCAAAAATATTACCCAAAAGAAGAAAAAAAAATACTAAAATCAGAGGAGACTTGCAGCAGATACAGTGTTAATGACAACTTCACTTCTGAATAGATGCATCGGTCAGCCTACTAGACAAAGGAATTGAGAGTCAAGAGTGCAAGTACTGCAACTAAACACCGAACTCGCTGAACTCCGGATCTCAAAAGGGTATCCAAACAGCGATTACATCAGGGAGGTGGGGCAGAAACACAAATCTTGTTTCCTCTTATGGAAAATATCATACGCTCCATTCAAGTGTAGCTGTATGAGTGGGTTTCCAGTCGCCACTGAATATCACTGTCTGAATAAATACTTTCAGTAGAACAGATGGAACATATTGTTATTTTGCTGCACAATACCATTCATTACCACAGCAACACAATTCATTCAGACAGTTATAAATGCCTATGTGAGTATTGAATGGGACAATAATGTTCATTGTCCACAGATGGAAAGGAAGGCACGGTAAATAACAATGCACATGGAATTCACACCCAAAACTCATCATATTTGATGCTTTCGTTTTTATGTGATCTTTTTGCCACTTACTTCAGCAACTTCTATTCAGGTATTTTAGCTCTCTATCTAAAGCTGTTGTCTGAGGCCATCAAGTGCCTCTGCCGATGTGATTTACACCCTACTACCGGCTAACCAGAGTGGCATGCACGTCAATGACACAACCATCTAAAAGATAGGTGTCTAAATGTAAGTCTGGCTGGCAACAGGGGCGCAGACATAGGCACTGATTAGTCTGTATGCAGTGAATACAAATACCCTCTCTAGCGGGTTGGTGAGGACATTTAGTAAGCACAATAACACCTCCCCAACCCTTGACCCAAACCTTGTCCACCAAACAATGCCTTTTTTAATGATGCATCCTGCCATAAACCAGGTGGTTTATGGCTATTCTAACCCTGGCACTGACTAGGAGTGTGCATCTATTTAATGTACATGGTTTAGAATATAATTTTATTGAAAACTATAGGTAGGCAAGGGATCATTTAAATGCTGACAATAGTCAAGCATTATTAGAATAAAATCTATATGGATGCTTTTTGACCAAATACTTCTATCGATAACGCAACAATATTGTAGTGTAGATTGGTGCTTTCCAAAAATATTAACACAATGAGATTTTTGATAAATAATCATCAGTAAGGTGGATATAATGACTAAGTGGGTAAAGGAAAATAATAGAACAGTTACAGATATTACAATATTACGTGATCCAAAATTTAAGAAGATATCTTGTCTCATTTCACAATATCATTATAATATATTGCTCAGCTCTAAGGTAAAGTGGAAGGCAAAGCATTGGTTGCATGCCAACATGGGTGTTGTAGGAACCCAGGTTAAATTTGACAGAGCTTTGTTAAAGCAGTATGCTTTGTATGGAGCCAAGAGCATAAGCATTTAAATTTTTGGTCACCCAGAGGCCTGAAAAACATTAAACCAAAAAAGAAACCAACCCATTTTGTTGGAGATAGAGCAGCAGGATATACAGTATTACATCTGTGCAGAGGCATGTTCCATGCTTGACAACCGAGTTGTGAAAAAGAGAAAAATCTTACACTCAAAAGGAATTGCACTGCCGAACCTTTGGGGAAAAAAAGACAAAAAATGCTGATAACTTTCAGACAGCGCTTGCAGCTGCTCGTCCTGCTAATCTAGTTCAAAAGACATCCGCCAAGGACAACAGTGTCTTGTGAACAAGAAGCCCCCTGCCATCAAACAGCTACTATGATTCCACCGCAGGCCTTTTATAAACATGCCATCCAGCCCCGGGCATTAGTGTATCAGGGCAGTGGCATCAAGTGGAATGACAGCCTGGTCTTATAAAAACAACATAATTGCCATCCTGGGTGAAAACTCCCAGCACTGTGTCATTGTAGAATTATGTAGGCATTGTGGCCTCACAACTGGGAGCTAATAAACACCTTGTCAGTGCAGTAGGTGTCAGCTTTACACCCAGGGTGAGTGTCTCCAAGAGACGCACTAACACGTCATAAGCCAGCATTAACCCACTAAATCTATTGGTCATTTAGTGCGTTGTGAGAAGCAAGCCTGTGATCAGTCATCATGCAGTAACATCATGGTCCACACCATTCCCACCCACTATGTCTCGACTGCTCCTCTGCCCCGGACTGCTGACAAATCTATGGTGAAGCTGATTTCCTTCACGAGTTATTACAATGCAGCACACACTCTTATGCTCGGCTTATTGGTTTGCTAATCCATTCTTTCTGCACAGGATTGAGTTACAAACATGGCAAGATGTAACTATACTTCAAAGAAATATAATGCTGTTACGTGAAGCATAATTTTACTGTGACATCTGATACTCTGTACTACATTGGCCGCTATGTAGAGATTTAGCTTATTGCAAACATTGATCAACGAGTTGTAATTCAATATAGCATGTCAACAGCAGCATAATGTTGTAGGAGAGAAGGAGGGGGGGGCTTTGTTACTGCGTCCTACAGCCTTATTGCAAAGCAGAGAAGTGAATCCTATTGTCAACTTGTAGGTGGCCAAGGTCAGCGGCCGCACATTAATTTAATAAAGACAGCCAGGGCAGTCCTCAGACTGGCGGAGCACACACCTCAACAGCATCCAAACCATCCAACAGATAAATTCACTCTGAAGTCCCTCTCGAGTGACACAAAGACACTTAGAAATCAGGCAGAAGGAAAATACTAACTTTTTTTTAAATGAGGAAAGCACATCACACTCAGGGGAAAACCAAGACCTCAGGCTATAATGCGCCTACTGTATGAACCCCCCTGTGCCACACCCTTGCCTGTGCTTGTGTGAAATCTCAAAGTGTATCAGCTATCTATCATCTTGGATGTTGAGCCCAGATAAAGCCTAGAGAGGCTGTGCTGCTGCTGTTCGAGCTACGGGAGGCTGCTCCTGTTCTATCTGGCTGTCCGCTCCCTCCGGCTATTTATAACCAATAGGCTAGAGCTACAGCACTTTATGAATGTCTGCAGGCACAGCATCACACAGTATTCTGATACTCTGCCTCTACTGTTTTGGTGTGTCATCATTATATGAGGCAGTGCTGGACAATAAAGTGGTAAACATTTCAGGGAGGGGGGGGGGCTTGTAATATAGGCTATTCTCTGCAAATGCTGCCTTGAATAATAAACAGCAGACGGCGTGTGGCACCACAAACACGCAAGTTTCCTCTCGTGTCCTGTGTAGTCGCAGTGTAAGCTATATTTAGCTAGATCTCATCCCTGTTGTCTTGTTAAAAACCCCAAAAACTGCAAAGTCGTTTCCGAGGATCAATGCAATGCATGACTCCGTCGCAGCAGAAGCCTGCGTTGCTTTTATTCCTATTTAACAGATAGCCATCTTTGCAGATAAATAAAATGTCATAAAATGCGGGG
>NC_045740.1:13182173-13185671 GCF_008692095.1 Etheostoma spectabile
GAAGGGTACACGACTGGCTCACACTTCCTCATACTTCCACACAATAAGAAATGTTATCTTAGCAGAGCTTATACATGGCCAAATAAATTATAGATTGAGATAAATACCTCCCACCCCCCACCCCCGCCCGCACACACACACACACACACAAACACTACCCATTCTATCTTACTCACATTCACGGGACAATTACATTTGATTAATGGCTTAAGCCTTCGTCCTTTCCAGACAAGCACACATACAGAGAGAAATTGGCAAAAAAAGGAGATTACACTGTCAAATGTGCATGGATAACACATTTATAAATTAATTTCGAATGTGCTAGGATTAGATGCATTTTTACCTGCAGAGGACGCGCCTAACCACTATCAAGTCACCTCTTTTCTGTCCTGTCAACCGATTCTGCCCTTATCATAGCGGACCTGCAGGAATATTTTAGCCGATTTGACAATGAAATCCGAGGAGTTTTAGGAAGAGTCTCTGGTAGGAATTAATGCCGCTAGTGGCACAGTGAAACTCATATTTCTGAGTGATGTTTTCTTTAAAGTAGCCCAGAGAGACCGCTGCGTTCTGGATATCTACCTCTCTCAAAAAAAAAAAAAATCTTGGCCTCAACCCACATTATTAAACTACATCGATATGAGAAGGAACACAGAACATTAATCGGCGTAACAAATTAAAGAACAACCCTTTCGCTTTCGGAATCTGATACTCACCTGCTGTAGCCTTCACTGCTCCCAAGCATCCTTTCGCATTTCTCCCCGACGGCAACTCCCAGCCACAAACGCTCAAATTGAGACGCACCAGCTCAAGTCTATGGCCGTGAAAGACAGCTTTCAACAAAAAAAAAACGAAGGAGATGCGCGGGAAGGAAATACAACACACAGTTGTTTCTTGCAGATGTCCAATGAGTTTCTCCGCAACGGCAGTGCCGCGTTCTTGAGAGCTGTAGTTAAAACGGGCAACCCACACTCACAGACACACGCACACACACGCACACACACGCACACACACGCACACACTCGCACACACAGCCAGATCCTTCCTCGGTAATGGGACTCCCTGAGCGACCGAACTCGTCCGAGAATCAGTGTAGAGAATAAAGAAGAAATTCAAATGGCAGGAAAAGAGAGAACAACTCCCACACACTGTTCCGATGCAAGCGCCTTCTCATTTCTTGATGCAGTCTCTCCACAGCCTCGCGCTCACAACACTGTGTGACTGACTGTCGTCACCGGCAATCTGCTTGCTGAGGGGAGGGACGGATCGGCGGAACGCACTCTGCCCAGTGTCCTACTCAAGTGTGTGTGTGTGTGTGTGTGTGTGTGTGTGTGTGTGTGTGTGTGTGTGTGTGTGTGTGTTGTTTTTGCCTATAGGCCTATGTGTTTGATCACCGCTCACATGCAATCTGTTCATTTGCTAATTTAAATTTATTTAGACTCTGCGCTTTTTGTCAACCAGCCGCATCTGTCCAGATGTGGCTGTTCAGATTTCAGCCTCCCCTGTTGGCGCGCACACACAAACGTTTACGTGCACACAGACGCACGGATGATACGCATTCAAAAACAAAGAATGTCTTCTGATGGTGAATCGAAACAAAATACTTCACATTTCCCCCTCTGAGCCCGGAGTGGAGACATGGGGAGGGAGGGAGGATCTACAAGAAAGTAGCAGTTCCTATTTTGAGAGCCTGATGGCACTGTGGGCTTCAGATACTACACACACACACATACACACACACCACACACACACACACACACACACACACACACACACACACACACACACACATGCAGGCCCTGCATGTTATCTAATACATACTTCTGATCTTTCACCTGTAATTTAAAGGGGGTCTCAGTTATAATCAGTCAGAGATTGCAGGGGGCAAAGCAGGAAGAGTAAATATTTTATAGGAAACAACTCTTGTCTTGTCCAAGCCGCTGTTCCCATTGTCTTTAATGTCATGCCAAAGTGAGAGATGATCAGATTATTGTTCTTAAATATGTAATAATAAGTTAAATTAAGCATCACTGGATCTCCTTTTATATTCTTGGATCAATTCACATCAATTGAATCTGTTTTTAAATGCATTTATAAAGACAATTTTGGTGGCTGAGTGATAGGACTGTTTATGTGTAATTACTGCTCACGGTGTACATTGATTGGCTAAGGTTTGTGAGGAGACAGCAAATCTGATGGATTTCTAGCCTCAGCTCACCCAGGAGAGGCCCCAGTTAGTCAGAGGCCCAAGTTAGTCAGTAATCTGCTGAAAGGTATAAGGAGGTGAAGGTCATCCCATTTGTAGAACTAGAATTCCCTCACTTGTTGTAACAATTTGAAGGGTTCGGTTGAGAGGAAGAGAACAAGAGAAAGTTCTAATCAGGATTAATCTGTAAATTTTAGGCCAGTGACAATATGTAGCATACAAATATTACCATTTTAACATGAAAAAAGGCATTTGGCATAATGCCACCGACATCACAGCCAGCTAGCTGCAGAAAACCGCCTCCTAACACTGTTAAAACAAGTGTGCATGGTGATGTGTGGCAGCAGAGACAACAGATCACAACAAAGTGCTAACATTGTACCAACATAGGGCATTTAGCTATCTTAAACGTTTCTCTCGTTCACTTATAGATAATAACAAGACTTTTAGTCTACTCAACAGCGAGCAGTAGGTTGAGAGATATGGGCCTCAGTGATCATCATTATCATAATGTACCTGTCTTCGATGACAGGTGTATTTTGCACAGCTGTAATCTTCACATCTATTTTGTCCATTACACTGTATTGTGAGAGTGTTATCAAAAGTACTGTACAGACGTTAATTCTTTCATTCCATTGTGGGAAAATTTGCAGATACTTTATAGAACTGAAATTCATACTCAGTTTGTGCACTCATAGAAAATGTCTGACAGTGAATGTGGTGCATTATAGGTAATAAATTAGGGTGTTGTTTTGCCCACAGTCTTTAATTTACAATAATTGGTGTTGTGCATTATGAATCCAGCCAGACAAACCGCTTTAGAATCAGTTCCCCCTATTTACAATGGCACATTTATTCAATGGATTGTATGTCAGCAATTACAACGTGCTATTGTTAGCTCATATTGTCCTTTTTGCTTTCATAAAGTTAAATATTGTAACTTGTAACATCTTGTTTGTCTCTGGGATGTTGTTTTTAGATACCTCAAACATGATATATGGCCATGTTAGTGTTTTATTACAAGTTTTGTGAATGTCCACATCAACCATTAGAAGCATGATGCTTTATAAATCTTTTGCAATTATTAATCAAAATTGTGGCTCTTAAAGAGTAACTACTGTTTTTCCATCCTGGACCCTATTTTCCTATGTTTTTGTGTCTAAGTGACTGATGGCAACAACAATCTTTGACATTGGTCCAGTATTAAGCGAGATCGCTGCAGTCGGCAGCAGCAAAACAAGCTACAATGTAACTTAATAGGGCAATTTACCTTCACAAAAGTGCTTGTTTTG
>NC_045740.1:13185681-13186379 GCF_008692095.1 Etheostoma spectabile
GCTCAGATTAATATTCTAAGTGTCTGACAGCATTATGGACAAGATCCCTTCAGAGAGAGACCTTTTAAAATATCTTTGAGACCTTTCTTTTTAACCAGAAACAGCTCTGAAGTCGCTAGCACAAAACCCACCAGACTCCATTTAAAAAATAATACTTTTAGTGTAGAGAGAGCCAACATATTTTTTACATGTACTGTAAGTCGTTAAACTTTGTGTTGATTTCAATCAAAACTAGAGTTGTAAAGCTAGAAAAAGTGGAAAGACAACCCAGACACAGTTTCATTTTGTTTTTGTCGACTTTGAAGGAAGGGAATTTACGACGCAAAAAAATTACTGTTGATTTACATGGAGTCTGGTGGGTTTAGCGAATGCAAATTTTGCGGATGATTTTATGTTTAAACTAAAAATCTTACTCTTTAACAGCAAGGTTGACCTCCTTTGCAATCCTTTCCATAATGTTGTCAGATACTTAGAGTATTAATCTGAGCCTTTCAGTGGGAAAACAAGCACTTTTGTGTAGGTAAATACATGCTGGACAATTGCGCAGTTAACTTACTGTGTAGTTTGTTTGGCCGCTGCCAACTGCAGCGATCCTGCTTACCCACATTATTCAACTACACCGATATGAGAATGAACACAGAACATTAATCGGCGTTACAAATAAAAAACAACCCTTTCGCTTTCGGAATCTGATACTC
>NC_045740.1:13186389-13195570 GCF_008692095.1 Etheostoma spectabile
TGTAGCCTTCACTGCTCCCAAGCATCCTTTCGCATTTAATATTTAATACTGGACCAATGTCAAAGATTGTGATTCCCATTGTTCTCTTAGACACAAACACATAAAAAAATAGAGGTTGAAAAAACCCGTAGATACCCTTTAAGGACTTTACGTAATTAATTTAATTAAGAATATTTGAGTGTGCAGAGGATTTTAAAAACAAGCAGTGTAAATGTTTCATGTGTGATAACTTTTCAAATCCACTGCTGTTATTATACAAGCATTCCAGTTTGCTGGGTGTTGATCATCGCTGACACCTGAAAGGGACTTGTGTGCTTTGTCTCTCTTGGGATTAGTTTTACTGCATGTGATGTACTGTGTTAGTAACTGAACTATATCCTCAGTAGTTACCCATTCATACATTCAATGTAAAACAGTTTTGGTAGCTTTGGATGGTTTTAAACCCAGTTTACATCCACATTTAAATTTAACATGAGCTTAAATGTATGTGATCCCAGTTTGGTCAAGTGGTTAGAAGAGTAACAGAACTCAGGCATTTAATCCCAAATTACATTTCATGTTTAACGTACCCTACATCACCGCGAGTAGTTTGCAGTCACGTTTTCACTCCTAGCAACGAACAACGAAGAAAATACCTCTAAAGTACTGTATTTGTCCGGTTAAAATGTGTCACTGTCCTTCATCATCAAGCTTCTCTGCACAGATCCTCAGAGCAACTTAAGCCTCTCAGGCATCACAGCTACATGTGAATGTCATCAGCATCAGTTCATGCATGGCCAAGACACTCTTGCTATGAGTACAGGGTATTTGCTCTGTATTTTAGAGCTGTTTCCTAGTGTCTTGCTGTGAAACCATTCCTTAAGGGGAGAGACAGGCTTCTTCTTTTCCAGCTCAGTACACTAGTCCAGAGCAGATATAAACTCAGCTGCAGAGGTAACTCAACAGCTATAGTTTAAAGTTGGTTGATATTTTTTATTTTCCTATGGATATGACATAAAAGAATACATCATTTAAATGTTTGTCTGAGCATATGTGAAACCTTAATCTGCTGGTCGGTTTAACTAATAAACCAACCATTGTCCACGTATTAGCTTCACTAGTCAAATATGTCTAGGATGTTGGTAGATTTAGAAAACTAAGAAAGAAAGAGGTTAAAAAAGAGAAAATTTGCTTTAGCAGAATGCACTTTATGGGATGGAAGAGAAAGGCTATGTCTGGGGTATTTATCCCTCCCTGCCTCGTCTCCATCTTCTCTCTGCCCTGCTTAGAGCTGCACACAACAACCGAGGTAACAATGAATACCTAGTGATGCCATGGACTTTGAAAGCATCCCATCAATAATTCATTTGTTGTCCTGTGTTCATCAACAGTGGCACGCATGCTTGTCTTTAATCTTTTGCAATACTGGTTGTTAGATGTCTGTCACTCTTGACTCTAAAAAATAGATGGTTCTGTGATATAATGAAAACATTTCCATTTGCTTCTTATGATAGAATCATCTTCTCATGCTATTCAGCAGATATGTGGTTTTGCATACTAACCGGCATGGCTGTTCTATTTCGTATAGGCTTCGCCCTCTAAGGGCTACGCTATTGGGTTTATCCTTAGCGCCATGCGCAGTCGTGAAGATTTCTTTCCGCCCTAGGTCCAGCTCGGGCCTCAACTACGTCCGCATTTACTGCATATATACAGAGCGGACCGTTGTTCGACTCCCACTTTTTCTTCAACTTCGCAGTATGAAGAAGTCAAGCTCAAGACCTTCGCCGTGCCCGTGTCTGCCCCTCCTGCGGACGGCTACATCCTTCCGCCGGACCTCCCCCCCGTTGCGAGGCCTGCCTGGGTGCGTTACGCGCGGCCAGGCTCTCACCCGCCACGCCTCCTGCAGTTTTGCGCCCGCCTGTCGTTAAAGAGCTAAACGACGGGGGGAAGCTTTTCTGGTTTGCCAGGCTGGCGGGACGGAGACGGCAGCTGGGCAGACAGAAGGAATCCGGCGGCACCTTGGAGCGCTGGCAGACGGCGTTTTCGACGAGCAGAGTCGCTGACTCCGCTCTCTCTGACAGCGCCTCCATCAAGTTTTCCCTCCTCCCCTCTGGGAGGGTCCCCTTCCCCTTTGGGGGGATTGGGCCTCGAGACGGCGATTGATGCTTTCCAGTGGAGCTCTCTCCGTCTCCGAACGCTGGGGCACCGCCGAGCGGCCTTCCCCTTTGCCCCACCCGGCTCCAGCCTCCACCGCTAAGGTCTCTTCGCCGACCTGCCGGAGATCATAAGGAGGGCGGCGGAGCTTAGAGGCATAGCGCTCCCGGCGGAGCTGCCAGCCCCCGCTCGCGGCTTTTGAGCGGTGATGTTTATGCCCAGGAGCCGTCTTCACGGGCCCACCTGGCCGCGCTTCGCGGAGCTTCGGCCATTTTGTGAGGAGGTTTCTCCCAGCGGGGAAACTGAAGGCTCTCCGTCTCTCGCTATGCCCGTTTACTCGGTTCAGGGCGATACGGACGCAGGTTTTTTTCTTCAGTCCCTCCCTGGAGGGGAGCCTGGCGTCCATTTTGCTTCCGAAAGCTACTTTCTTCGGCCACCGGAAGCCAACGCCTCCCTCTCCCCAGGATCAAGTGTGCGCTCAAGTCACTGACCGGCGCACCAATGTGCCGCCCAGGGGCTGGCGGCACAAAACAACATCGCCTTACTGGCCTCGCCGCTCCGGATGGCCACTAATCCCGGCGCCCTCCCTCGGAGCTTGCCAGGAGATTGGTAAGGCTATGACACGCCCATCCTTAACTGACCACGGCGTCCACGGTGGCGGTCAGGGTGAGGTCTGGAGAATGTGGCCCAGCGAAACATCTGGCTCCACATGTCTCAGCTGAGCGGACATTAGACGCGAGCTTCTGTACGGTCCCATAGCCCCCGATGGACTATTGGGCCGCGCCTACAGACTGCCACGTCTCATCTCCATCAAGCGCGGAGGACGCCGAGGCGGCCTTCGGAGGCTCCGGCTCGTGGAGGCTCCTCCTCAACAGCACCACCGTCGCCATGACAACCGTCACAAGCGGAAGCGCCCGCCCAGCATCGGCTGCGGCTGCGTCTTCCCAAGCTTCGGCGTCGGGGCCCCACCCGGTCCCCTCCGCAGCGACAGACGATGCCACACGGCCGTCAACCTGCACACAGCCGAACAGTCCCTGTTTGCTCTAAACAGGGCACTGTTATGACAGTTGTTCCCCACACAAGCACACACCAGGCCGTCGCCGCGAGCGGGGCGCCACTGCGTCCCCGCTGCGCAGGCAGCGGAAATGAGCGTCCTCCCACGGGGGACGACGACGCTTGTCCACCCACCTCCCCACGGCGATGCCGGCGGGGCGGGGGTCGGGTTAACCCAGTGACCGCTCCCGCCCCACACGGCGGCGACCGGCCACTGCCCTTTCGGAAAAGCCCTACCATGGGCTGGGCGACGCGATCACTCGTCTCGCCCAGCGGCGGGATGGGCTCTGCGCTCCCTGCTTGCCATGTCGGTGAACAACACTCAGACATGTGCTCGCCCACTGTCAGAGTGCAGCGCGGCATGGATTGGCTTGACACACATGGACTCGTGGATGTCAAAGCTGATAACACGGGGTTACACACTCCAGTTCGCCTCCCCCCCGCCCCCTTTCGCGGGTGTGTTGGAGACGACGGTTTCATCCCGGCAGAGTCAGACGCAATGACGTCAGAGTTAGAAGGGTTGCTGGCGAGCGGAGCTATTTCCCGCGTCCCTCCAGGGGAGGAAAACGAGGGTTTTTACTCTCGCTATTTTCTCACCCCGAAGAAGTCAGGAGGACTGCGTCCCATCCTCGACCTGTCGAAATTCAACCGGTATGTCATGGAGCGCCCCTTCCACATGCTCACCATCAGGCACGTGTGTTGGAATGTGTGCCGCCAACGAATGGTTTACATCGTGGATCTGAAAGACGCTATTCACATCAAATCATTCCCAGGCACAGGAAATTCCTGCGCTTCTTCTTCAAGGGGCCCGTTTCCAGTTCAACCGGGGTTCGGATAACTACACCCCGCACCTTTTCCAAGTGCATGGAAACGGCGCTCCAGCCTCTACGGGAGAGGGGCATCAGAGTCCTCTTTTACTTGGACGATCTGCCTATTCTAGCCCCCTCCGGGAGACGGCGGCGGCGCTAGCACATATGGAGGTTCTGCAGCACCTACAAACGCTGGGTTTTGCCATAAATTGGAAGAAGAGCGCCCTGTCCCCGCACAATCGATAGTTTATCTGGGCGTAGACATGAGCTCGATCAGCATGAGAGCCAGGCTGTCAGCACCGAGGCAGGAAGCCCTGACTTCTCTGTTGTCCCGCTTAGGCGCGCGCGACAGTGCCAGCACTGTCAGTTATGCGGCTCTTGGGCATGATGTCCGCGGCACACCGGTGGTCCCCTGGGTCCTCACATGAGGAAAGTCCAGAGGTGGTTTCACCGCCAGCGGCCTGATCCCATTCGCCACAAATGGCGAATGCTGTCCATCCTCCCTTCCTCCAATCAGACCTGGCATACTGGGGGAGTCCCCAAACCTGTCTTCCGGGGTTCCCCTGGGCAGAGTGACGTCATATGTGACGGTGTACACAGACGCGTCCCTCACTGGCTGGGGGGGAATGTGCGAGTCACAGGTGGTGGGAGGGCCTGGCCTCCTCCCCTCTCCCTCACATAAACTGGCTGGAGCTGTCCCGGTTGTTGAAGGTGTTGAAACACTCTTACCAGGGTGACGGGGAGGCATGTGTATGTAGGACGGACAACATCACGGCGGCGGCATCTAAACCGCCAGGGCGGCATACGCTCAGCCGGCTGAGAAAAGCCAGGCTCTGCTGTGGGCGCACAGCCACTGCTGTCTCTCAAAGCAGTATATATCCCCGGGATTTTGAACCGGGCAGACCGACTTGATGGCGAGGGGGGGGCCCTCCCCCACAAGAGTGGAGATTGAATCACCACTATCGTTCAAGCTTATGGAGCAGGTTCGGGGAAGCGGAGGTGGATCTGTTCGCTTCACGAGAGAAACACAGTGCACACTGTGGTTCTCCTTGAAGCGCCGGGACAAACTCCCCTCGGCGTAGAGCCTTCTCCCACAAACCGGCCCAAAACCTCCTATATGCTTTTCCCCGGTCCCCTGATCCCTCGCCTCCTGGAGCGCGTCCAGGGGAGGATCTGTTAATTGTTCTGGTGCAACGGAGCGCACGAGCGCGTCTGGTTCCCAACCCTCGTTCAGCTGCTGGTGGCTCCCCCTGGCAGATTCCGTGGCGGAGAGACGCACTATCGCAGCTGAACGGTGCGCTGTCATCCCCCAGTGATAAATCAGAGACTGTGGGGCTGGTGCTGAGCGGGAGCGCTTAAAGAGATTAGGCTTGCCCCCCGCCGTGGTACGCAATATCCAGGGCTCCGAGCCCTCTAACATAGCAGGCTACGCAGGGCGCTGGTCTGCTTCCAGCGCTGGTGCACAGAGAGGGACGCAGAACCCACATCTGTGTCCCCACCTCTCGTGCTGACGTACCTACAAACTCTGGGGATAATGATTTGGCTCCATACAGTCAAAGCATCGCAGCAGCCATCTCATCCTGTCACGAAGGTTTCGGTGAGAGGACAGTTTTTGCGCATCCCCTGGTGAAACGTTTCCTGAAGGGGGTTAGGCGTCAAAAACCGGCTGTTCGCCCCCCTCGCCCCCCATGGGACCTAGCTCGGTGCTGCGGGCTCTGGGGAAGCCCCCCTTGAGCCCTTGACACAGGCTTCGCTCAGAATGCTGTCGCTTAAGACAGCACTTCTCCTTGCCTAACGTCGGCAAAGAGTGAGTGATTTATGTGCACTGTCAGTTCTCGCCTGCTGTCTCTTGTCTACGGGGACGGGAGCGCAGCCACCTTACAGCCAAATCCCTCCTTCACACCGAAGACTTTAACTAGTTCTTTTCGGTCAAGGGTGTTTTCCCTCGAGGGTGTTTTTCCCCCCACCCACGCTAACGGTGCGGAGGAGGTTCCCACGGTTGTCCGTCCGTGCGCGCTCTGTCACAATACATTTTACGCACGGCAAATATCAGGAAAACTCAGCAGCTGTTTGTGCATTATAGAGAAACACTCCCAAGGATCAGCCCTCTCAAAACAGCGTCTGTCTCACTGGCTGTGCGAGGCTTTACCCAGGCTTATAGCTCGGAAGGGAAAGAGCCCCCCCAAGACATTCGGGGTCACTCTAAGCAGGGCTCTGTCGGGTCTGCGGCTCTATTTAAAGGCATGGCAGTAGCCGACATTTGCGCGGCAGCCTCCTGGGCTTCCCCGTGCCCCTTCATCGCTTTTATCTGCGAGATATGTCTGAATATTCCATGTCTCATGCGGTTTTGTCCCAAGTCAGTGACGCGTAATGCCGCGCTGACGTGCAAAAAAAAAAAAAAAAAAAAAAAAAAGCGGATGCCTTGATTGTTGCCAATCTCCTTCAAACCTAGTGCTGATGAATGACCTGTCTGCTGTCTCACCTCTCCTGTACTGGGGTATTTCTTGTGAGACACAGTTTTTATCTCATACATTGTCATAATCATGTTGCAACCGGAGGTAATCATGTCTCTCGTTGCATGCGCGACAGGATCAATCGTTAACCCCCATTAATCATTGTACTACTGCATCATATTGCGGGCCACATGAAACTTTCCGGCCACGCCATTGGCAGGAGGCTTTGTCAGAAGAATGACTCTGACTAGCCTCTGGACATTGTTGCTGGGGCAATGTGGTGTATGTTCGGCTTGTGGACCTTGTGCCGCAGGGGCATTGACTACATCAGCTTCGCCCTAACCCAATGCGTAGCCCTTAGAGGGCGAAGCCTATACGAAATAGAACGTTAGTTACTTTGGTAACTCCAGATTCTTTAGTATAGGCGTAGCCCTCTAAGGTCCGGGCCACCTGCTCCTAGAACATTAGTTGAAGAAAAGTCGATGTTTTGGGAGTCGAACAACGGGTCCGCTCGTATATATGCAGTAAATGCGGAGTAGTTGAAGCGAGCCGTGGACGCTGGGGGAAAGAAAATCTTCACGACCGCTGCGCCTGCGCGAAGGGATAAACCCAATAGCGTAGCTCGAGGGTTTTTTGTTGGTTTTTTTTTTTGTGTTTTTGTTCTTCGCTAGCCTATTACTCAATAGAATCTGGAGTTACCAAAGTAACTAACGTTATTCTTGCAATTTAACTTTATTGATAAGCTCCCCTTTTTAAATCCTTTTCTCATATCAATACACTTAACAGCAGTATTATAATAGCGTATTGCACTATTCTTTCACAGAAATATTCATACTTTTAAACTATATCTTGAAATGTGTCTCTTGGTGAAAATAAATAAACATAAAATCTGCTCTATGTACAGTGGACCCATTTTATGAAATAAATATTACAACTTGTAAAATTGAAAATTTGTTTTTGTTTTATATGTTGTCCTTTTCAGCAGCAGGTAAACTAAAGACTGTTATAGTCATGTCAAGTTAAATAATATAGCCCAATGACACAAATGTCCCCCATGGAGCAGTAATGTGAGTATGTACATATTTTTTACTTTGCAGCTGTGTTACAGGCTGCTTTTGTGTATGCTGTGATTCCGGGACCATTGAGGGTGTTAGTCACTCTGATTCAAATCTGGCGAACACAATAGTAGCCCTGCTTTTTATTCTGTTCAGCTCCATCGACAGAACCAGACTAAGACAGATATGTCAACCGCCTCAGGAATGTCATTTTCTCTCTTTACAACAGCAAAGAAAGGATCCACTGATACAGTAGAGACAAATTATTTGCCACACTCTTCTTTATGTATTTCTTTTTTATTCCAACAACACAGACAGCTTCACTTCCTGCAGCAGGAACTCAGACAGGAGGAACACCCAGACGTTCTGCTCCTTGGTGGGGGAGGGTTATGCTAAACTTGGCCGGCTGGGCCGTGTCAATATTATGACGCTTTTCCAAGGTCTGCAGGGTTAAACAATATTCATGCCTGGCCGGTGAATGTCAAAGTTGCAATCAGACAACAAACACTCACTTTAAAATTCATATAGATTACAGATTATTTGTTTGGAAATCAACGGGCATTCATTATGTAACTATGTCCACGATCATTCCCACTGCTGACAGCTGGAATGGTCATGCTGCAACACAACAGTGTGAAAGTATCCAGTGGAGGAAGACATATTGAGACATTGTACTTAAGTAAGAGTAGCAACAGCACAATTTAAAAGTGCTATTACAAATAAAACTTCTCCATTAAAAATCTCACTTAAAAGTGAACGTATTCTGTATATCATCAAGAAAATACAGCATATTCTAATATTAGGTTATTATTAATGCAGTAACTTAACATGCGTTTTCTTTATTTTATTAACATTACATAATGTAGCTGGTTGCAATGGAGTTTAATTTACTGCATAACAAATTTATTGTATATGCTAAGCATAGGTTTTTAAATTCTTCATTTGCAAAGTAACTAGTTAACTACATTAGGTGAAGTAAAAAGTACAATATTTCCCCCCTGAAATGTTGTGGAGTAGAAGTATAAAGTAGCATAAAACTAAAATACTAAAGCAAAGTTTTCCATGTTGGTGGTGTAGATTAAAATTAAATCAATAACTTTCACTGGCAGTTTGCACAAGCATTGCCACAGCAACACCAATCAATCCTTATGTGCTACACCCCTGGTGGCCTTTTAGCAGTTGCTCCCTAAAAGGCTCCAATTTCCCACCATCTTGCAAGATGCCTATCCTTCTGACCTTTAAATTGAATTTACTTTAGTGGCACAGCACCCTTATTACAATTCTGAACTACTCTAGTACTTTCTTGTGGGTTTTCTGCCAAAAGCATCACACAGACTCCTTCTGCCTTTCTCTACTCCACCGTACGAACACAGGCACACAAGCACACGACGGTGTTCTGTATGACACATTCGTCATATTCATATTTCAAATCCACTTCACATTATTAATGTGCATGCAGACAGGCAAAGTAATGCTTATTAATTAGGACATGGTTTGCAGAGTAGAGCTTGTTTAGTATGGAATGCCGTTTCATTCAATGTTAACTAAATTAATAACTGCATAAATAAATAAATTGCCTTTGAAATACACCATAAAATAAATAAATGAGGCAATAAATGCATAAACATTTTAATAAATGTGTGAATGTATGTATGTATGTATATATGTATGTATGTAT
>NC_045740.1:13195580-13217934 GCF_008692095.1 Etheostoma spectabile
ATGTATGTATGTATGTATGTATATCTCTATCAGGTAGTTAAATAAATATATTAAAAGGTTTTATTTTTGATTATTTCATTGTATTTTTATTTCATAAGTCTACGTTTATTAATTTCAAGAGACCTTTATTTCATAAATACATATTTATTTATTTCCGTGGGTACAGAGCGCAGCTCTGTTCTGAATGTGAGAGATAGCCATGCCCTCTGATTTGCACATAAGAACTGGAAATAAATAGAGAGGGAAATCAATAAATTTGGCATTAGGAAATAAAAGTATCTTGAAATAATAAACATGGACTTATGAAATAAAGCACCATGAAATGATTAAATATAAACCTTTTTAAAATATTTATTTAACTAATTGATTAATTTGTATATGAACATTTACATTTATTTGGCTACGCAATTGTCTTTTTGTGACATAACCAAGATGTGCAAATTAAAAGTTGTATATTCATGTACTGCATGCATTTGAAAGGTCAATATCAGATAATTACAAGGTGCTGTGTTTAGATTGCGGCAAAATGTTGTTTGTGTGTGTGTGTGTGTGTGTGTGTGTGTGTGTATATGTGTGTGTGTATATATATATATATATATATATATATATATATATATATATATATATATATATATCACAGAGACTCACTCATTGTCACTCACCCTCACAGTCACTCATTTTCCCTGACTTGTATTATTGTGCTTCTATATGGAATGCCTGGTGCAGTGAAAATGAAAAGCAGTATATTTGGCGAGGTTGAAGGGGAAACTACCCTCAATGGGCTTTGAATTGCCAAGATCCTGAATGAGTATTGTAATACCGGCTTGCAGCAACCAAATGTGCAAGGAATTGGATTTGGCATTAATGACATCTGGTTTTATCATTGCAAATGCTTAACGTACAATACAGATTCAAAATAACACTAATATCATCCGGTCTTACTGTGAAAGGTATTATTAAGGCAAGGCATGGGGTTTAGGGCTGGTCATTTGGGTTTTGCAGTATAACTTCCTTGGATGAAAGCTATATTTAATGACCGTTCAAAAGTATAATGTTGCAAAGGTGTCGGACCAGTCTGATAATGAAGTCATCCAGGTCATGAACATCTGTATTAGAGAGTGGCAGTACACAAGAGGACATCTGTGTGATGGCGAAAAATGCACAGTTAGAAGCAGCTAAATACACCGCATCTAAGTACCTATAATCATGGCAAAATCATTCCTGAAGTTACAGCAGCTTTCACACAATGGTTTCTACACCTGATTGGAAAGAACAAAGAAAAGAAGGCTAACTAGCTCCTCGGTTACTAACTCTGAGGCATGTATTGCACTAAAAGAATAAACTTATAGCAGATTGTGTGGTATACACTGCCTATTGTATAATGAAGAATAAATGCGTCACTAGTCATGTCCTAGTGGCATTAACAAAAATCTATCGTCAATTTCAGAGGGATAAGAAGGGGCTTATTTATTGCAGCAAATTGGACTTAGCTCTGTTAAGCCAGTGGTCATATGAGTAACACTTTGGTTTAGATTTCCCACAAAACAATTGGCAGGCAGCTTCTCTCTCACTGCTACTTAGTCTCAGTGCTGTGCAAGAAGTACTGCAACGAAAAATGATACTCCAATGCTACTTGCACTCACTGCTTTGGGCAGACTATCATTCCCATTAAACCAATAACAGTTAGCTTCTTATCTCACAATGTCTTGGCAAAGTCACTTCCACCCTTGAACAAAACACAATGTCTTTAAATGCTCTGGCTTAATCTATCACTGAAGCCCAAATGAGACTCCATAATCCTCTGCAATTTGCTTTCTTGTATTCCTCATTATCACTGATTTCTACTGCGTTTTTTAGTACACAAATTTGTCTTTATAGGGACAATGTTGCTGCCCTTCAACTTCACAAGAAGGCCAAATATGATTGTTTTGTCTTTCTGCTCAAACAACAAGAGATATTGCATTTAGAACATAATACAGGATGAGAGTCTTCTCACATCAACCCTTTCATCCTGTATACGCCACACTCTTTTGGCAGACTTATGTTACAGTTTAAGATTGTAGTGTAACTATTTCAAGTTGAATTATATAAGTTGCAGCCACTAGGTAAGAAGGAATGATTTAGGTTGGTCTTTAAAGCATAGTCGGTCAACAAAGGGTGAAAGACCAAAGGGTGAAAAGACAGTTTAAATTCCCTGATATAAAATGAAAATGATGCTGTTATTCCAGATTAGCTGTTTCTCTGATGCCATGTGTCCATGGAGTAACAAATGAATCGGAAATGCCCAATAAAGGGCTTCTCTTACATTAACATGTCATGCAGGTGTTCTCTGTCCCTAAATAAGTCCAGTTACATATTGTTGTCATTATGCAGTTCTTTCTAGACATTAGTGGAAGGTGAGAATTTTCAGAACACCAGACTGAGAAGTGCCTTCTGCTTTACCATGATAGACAGAATTAAAACAAGGGACTTTGTCTATTTATGTTTATACTTTGAGATGGACCGAACTCGTAAATTGTGGAGAGAACATGTGGTAATGTTTTAAATCTTTGACATGTACACAATTTCATCTGCATAGGATGATATGTGGCATTCCTTTGATACAAGAGAGAGAATGAGATGGGTTCTAGCAATGATTTAAAACAACAATTAAAAGTGTCCATCAATATTTCCACACAGTCATTGTCGAAAGCTTTCTCTGTGTTCAGAGGCAAAACTACTTGCAATTGGGTTCATTTGAACGTTTATGACCACGGTGAACCCCGGTAAGACTAGTTTTACCTGGGAAATTACATACTATGCAAACCTTAATAATGGGAATATTTGCAAATAAGATAACATCAGTTTAATATTGAAATTGGATGGGTACTTGATATTTAAAAAAGATCCTTTCCACTCATCAGGAACAAAGTTCAAAACAAATGTTAAATTCCTATAAGTGGTGTCAGTCTTGACAGAGTAATTTGACATAATAGGTCCAATTACATCAACAGTGGCTGACAGTTTCTTTGGGCTGTTGTGTAATTCAGGGTCTTTTGCTGTTGGCATTGAGTGCTTAGGGTGTTTGAGCTCTTGTAGAGTAAAAAAAGAGCATCCAAACGATTAGTTTGGATGGTAGACGAGAAGGTAAAGGGAGTTGAGGAATGGCATTATTTTTGTTAATCACCTTTAAAGTGAGAGGAGAATACTTTTAGAAAAACCCAACAATGTACCGTCAAATTCCTACCCAATATGAAACTATGACCATACATTTAGTGCTCAATAACTGTAGATGCTGTTTTATCTTTTTTTGTTTTACCTAGCCATTTGTGTTTTCATTTTGCAGGCAAGACAAATGTGTTTCACTATAGACAAGCTATTACGAGCGGCGCTTTGGCCTCAGACCCCTGCAGACATTCTGCTCATGGCCTCTGAAACAATGACTCCATTTTTATTTATTTTTTTCATCTGCAGGGCACCATCCATTGTGAGGGCTACTCGCCTGTCAACTCGGCAAACAGACAATGGCTTCCTGACATGAGAGCTCCTTGTAAAAGATGTTGCCACTCCTCAATCTCTGTGCAATACAGGCACGCTTATAAAAGTGTGCTTACAGACAAACACACACACGTGGGTACATGAACACAAAAATACACACAAGCACACAAATCTAATCTGGCCCTGAATCAAATTCCATCCTTTTGTTTTTCAGACAGTAAAGGGGGGTGAGGGAGTGGTATTAGGAGTAGTGTACACTGGTAAAGTAATCACTATTTCAGGTGGTTTTGGGGTCACCCCCCACTCCACACCAACGCCACACCGAGAGATTTCAATCACTTTATAGCTGCTAACATGGCTTTAGTAAATTGTTGACAGCCAAATCCATGTCGATCCGTTGAGTGATTGCATGCTGTGAAAGGTCTGATCTCATTTTCTCTTTAGGTTCTTACTCCCTGTAAATGAGCAGACATTAAGTTTAGGTCTTCAGTGTTTCTCTAGACAATGCAATGTTGCATCATAAAGGAAGGGCATTTTATGAATTGAGAAATTGTGAAAACAGGTTTTTGAACTGATGAGTGTAAAACTGACCTTTT
Organism: Etheostoma spectabile; assembly: GCF_008692095.1. Taxonomy (NCBI): domain Eukaryota; kingdom Metazoa; phylum Chordata; class Actinopteri; order Perciformes; family Percidae; genus Etheostoma; species Etheostoma spectabile. The sequence continues at coordinate 13,199,654 of NC_045740.1, forward strand.
CATGCATTAAATATTTTCATTAAAAGGCATGAATCATGTAAACATGTTCTGAATCGCTTAAAACTGAATAGTAGGGATATGTCATTCAAAATCCAAAAAGGTAGATTTCAAGGAACATTCTCAATGAATATTATAGTATTGCTGATTTTAGTGACACCTGCCTCAAAAAAACTCTCCTTTCAATTGAATTAAAAATGAAGTGACGTGAAACCAGGATTTACGTATTTTAGTACAGCTTTGATGAATAACGTGAGGAAGTGAATACACCTGAAATATTTTGATAAATGTGTGCGAATAACTGCCTACTCAGCCACATATACAACTATTCCAGAGGGACCCCGTCAGTTTCTTCTTTGTGAATATTTCACTTTGTCCAGTTTGTCCCGTTCATCCCATATTTATCAGTTTATACATATTATTTCACTATATAGGATCCTCAAAAGACATGTGGATGTACTGATGAACAATAAGATCACTTTATCCACAATGGAACTGTTATGGAAAATCATATTGTTATGAAAGTTATGAACATTGCTTTGCAACATGACAAACTGTGTACACACACGGGAATTGTTTGTCATTTGCTGTACATTGGAGCTCCACTGGGGCATCAAAAATCCATTACTTTTTAAACATCATTTGTTTTCTTGGCAGAACATTTTCATACTAAGCAAATGACAGACAGCTTACTTTTTAAACCATCACACATTTCACTGCGAAAATGTCTGAGCTTGCACAAAGCTAATGGTTTGCATCTGATGCTTCATTTAAACAAGGAGGCAACTTGGACCAAGAATATACCCACCTGGTCATTTTGTCTCTAAAGGCTATTAACCCTGATGTACTGATTGAATACCATTGTTACAGACCTTTTAATGTAGCTACCTGTTTTCTTCCGCAAAACCTTAGACAATAGACATTTTGGCATTTGCTAACAGGAACTACACCAACCGGTGACCACTGTAATGGCCAGATTTTGATGCAATGACTGTAGTGTGTTGATGCCAAGCAAGGAAAAGAAATAACATATTTACACGTTTTTTGGGTCTGTAGTGTTACATAGTGATTCCAGTAAATACACCGTCCGAATTTTTATCTTCCGCTGCTCTCTCATAGCATCTGTTTAAGCTAACTACACACTGACAGTGATCAGAATTTAACTATTAATTCACGGTTAAAAACTCACTCAGCATAACGCATGAGTTATGACTTTGACTTTGACAAAATGTATTTTCATTAAAAAAAGTAGTTAAAATAAATAAAGGATGAAAATTAGTGCAGACAGACCAGAGGCATTATCTTTTTTTATTCCACACATTCTTCTCCTGGTGCCTATGTTACCCATCTGCAGCACTGTGGATATAGGTCTGGCAATGTGAGACTATCCATAATATAACATGATTGCAGACAGTTTTGTTTGAGATACTGGCATGTTATGTTAGTAACGGCTAATGTAGCCTCGAGCTGCTAGCCTCAAGCGTATGTATAACAAGCTACAGAGTTTGGTTAGTTCACCCTTGTCTAACTCCAAACCCCCAGGTTTCTTTCATTTTCACACTTGTCGTCTTCAGCCCCACGTGACATCACATGAGGTAACTGATCAGATTTTACGAAGCTTCCTCTGAAGACACAAAACACTTCATGCAACTTTATTCACAACTGCAGTAGCACTCACCGAGACCTGGAAACGGACTTTGATGTGTAAAATCAGTGCTCGTGGTTATTGACTCTGTACAAACTCACTTTGCTGTGCTTTAAATCATCCTCCCCTTCTGTAGTATTAGCTGAACGCCATTGCTTGTGTAATCTTTGTTTCACTACAGTAGATCTCAGTGTCTGACATTATTTCCAACACCATTTCCCTGAACATGATTCACAAACTCCACCTTCTGTCTAGGATGTCCAGACATCTGTTCTCAGTATATACCATGCCATATTTGGCAGCCCTTAAGAACCAGCAAATATTATTGATCTAAAATATATAGATATTGTTTGGAGTATACTGGACCATTGGTTCTGTTACATGCATTTTGGCTATATTGGTGATTAGTGCAATGTGCCCATCTAAGATTGTTCAAGTACATTAGGATTTACTCATTTGGGTCGGATCTTTTTTCTGGGAAATTATTTTAAGACCCAAAAGATTTATATTTGACCTTGCTAGAAATCTACCAGCTGTTCTTTGAGTTAAGCACAAACCATGTGGTGTATGGGTTTATTAATCACACTGAATCAAATGAAAACAAATTCCACAGTTCTGTCTTGTTTGATTTACAACAATACCCATTCCAGCTCGGAATACCCACTGTGATCCAAAGTCTGTCAGGAACGCAGTCAAACAGAGCTGCATCTGTCAACATTTGCTGTAACACAAACCAGAATTTACTCAGCTCAGAAAAAGAGTTTTTTTCTTTAATCACCGTAGGTATTTTTATTTATTTTTTTCACAATTTGGGCTTACCAGTAGTGTCAAGTGTTATAAAAATAAAAATGTTATAACCTGGAAAGTTGAATTGCCTCCTCGCCAAACAAATAATCATTTTCAGTACTTTAGTTATCTCCAAAGAACAATTATTTTCTTAATCATTTCTATTTACAGGCAGGTCAGGGGTCATAATTAGATACAGAACATCAAGTTAGTCACTAGTTGACACTTACCAGTGTAGATGCTTTTTTGATCTTAAGGCTTAAACCCTGATCTTCTTACTGAAGCGCAGAACCTCCAAATCATATCATGTTGTCCAATAAATGTTTTGAAATGCAGGATTGGATAAGCAAATATTGTATATGCCTTACAGCATATCAGGTGGTAGACTTACATTATCCAAAACATAGCCTAATGTTTAGCACTTACATCGTTCAATCTATTTAAATATACCTCTTAAATTAATAAGCAAGGCTAATGATTTGAATTATAAAGAATTGAAATAATAGAGAAACAAAACATACAGCAGGAATCCCCCTTAATCATTGTGAATTTCTTGTATTATAATGCTGTAAAAAAGCAGTAGGATGCAATCTGTTGTCATAACAGTGCCATTCTTACTATAGATTTTTTTTCAGGTTATCAGCTATGATACAACAGCAGTTTCATAGGAGTATGGAGATAGGAGTTTCCCTGAATCGCAAACCGAAAGTAGCAAATAAAACCATGTAACCTCTTCAATCTGTCTACCCTGTAGAGGCAAATGGCAAATGTTTGGGCATAAACATGCAACTACACACACAGCCAAGCAAACAAAGTGTGGAGAGGTTGGATACAACATGTATTGCATTCACTTTGGCCACTGCATTGTGTCAGCAGGATCTCATTATTTCCATGCAGTTTCTGAGGCAATTATTGGCTGGGGAAATGCTTGCTGACTATTGGTTGGTTATCCATTTGTTCCAGGGTTATGGTCATTTCTCCATGTGTGGCTCCAAGCAACATGCCGGTGCCCTTGTGTTGTGTGTTTGTGTGGGTGAGTGTTTGGAGGTTAGGGAGTGCATCGGGCTCATTATTAGCCATTTCAGTGAGCTAAAATGCAGAAATGACTGCTGGGAGTTAAATTAAGTGACTAATAGGTGAAATGTCAAAGAGGACTCTGCTTTTCTTTCATCTGGTAATTAGAAAGAGCTGAACTGAACCACGCTGAGCAGAGCTTAGCCAGAAACAATACAGAGAGCATCACACTGACCCCCTCCTCTTCCCAAAGTGCCTGATGTAATCATTTCCTTGCCATTAAAAGGGCTCGAAACAGTGCGGCGTCAGAAAAGAAGACAATTTTGCCTTAGAGTGCTCACTAGAGGGGACGAGAGTTTCACTAACAAATTTATTCTGGCCTTTAAACGGACGCTGTTAACTGAGCCCCAACTGAAGTTTGTCATAAGAGTAAAATGCAGCTAAATGCACCAACAGTACAGTACTGATTGATTTGAATTATGGCCAGGACTTCAGAAAATTTGTCCAAGAAGTCTTAAGAAATGTAAGTAGTGAGTATGGCAAAACATTTGAACGTAGCTGCTAGCAGATCTGGTGGCTGCAGATAACCAGTTATGGTATGAGGAAAAATAAACAGGAGAGAAAAAGAACTGTCACTGGTGTGGGTCCGTGTAACGCTTATCAGTTCAATTTTCTAAGAACAACTGGACATTTGGAAAAACAGAAAAATTTGTTAAAATATCCAGTTCTTCATTTTTTTTCGCCTTGACAGATTTAAAAAATTGGATCTTTAAGCTGTTTTTCCAATTTTTTTGTTTTTATTCAGAGGATCAGAAATTTAGAAAATTAGAAAATAGCATCTGGGCTCCAATTATTCAATACTGCAAAATTCTCTCCCTCGTTCTGCCTACTTACCAACAATAGGTTGGCTTTTATTGTTGGTGTGTCTGGATGTGTTTAGGCGGGCATTCAAGAAGACACGTGGCAGTCATGTTGATGCTGGATAATTACGAGGATATAATTTGTAATCTTGTTGAGAATTCAGGTTATACTTGTGGGCAAGGGCAAAACTTCTTACAGACGAACTTTGGACTGAACAGGGGGGCAAGCATCTCGTCATTATACAAGTTTTGCATAGATCGCAACATACACAGGATCATGAGCGTCAGTTTAGTTTGAAATGTGCATTTCCAGAAATGCTGGGTACAATGACGCAATTATTTTTTTTTCTTTAGTGCTGATCATGTTTTGAAAGATTCTGTCCTGTAGCTTACTACTGTAATTGAATAAAAATGTATACAAAAATGAGATGATGTCCAAAGAAAAAAGTCTTAAGTTTTCAAACAGCGTTTGACAGGCCTTCTAAAATGCATAGTGTGCAAAAACTTAACGTGGTTTAGCCTGTATCTAAACAATGATAAATGATTACCAACTTTCTTTCTCATATTGCTCCTCATAACCACTGACTGACTGACTGTCAGAAAAAAAACAAAGTCCTGTTATTATGGGCGTTATCTGACATTAAGCATTTCTGCTTCACATTGTGACAGGCATGATTATGCAAGACTAGGAAGGAAAGGGACATATCAACTTGACATGATGCTGTGCTTGAGGGGCGCGAGGGGCGTAGGCGGAACGAGGGAGAGCATAACATTACAGTATTGAATAATTGGAGCCCAGACGCGATTTTGTAATTCTCTAAATTTCTGATCCTCTAAATAAAAACTGAAAATTGGAAAAACAGGTTAAAGACACATTTTTTTAAATCTGTGAAGGCAAAAAATGTGACAAATTTGATATTTTAACCCATTTTTCTGTTTTTACAAATGTCCAGATGTGCTTAGAAAGTGTAACTGATAAGTGTTACACGGACCAGTGTTGTCCACTTGATCACTGTCCCAGCCACCTGTTGTACTGTTAGCTGCCATTGTAAATTATCCCTGTATGAATTGAATGATTGATGCTGAGGATTTTGTTTAATAGTCATGTAGTGTAATTGGATCCATATCTCTGCCTCAGCTGTGGCAAATAAAGAAAACATGGCGTGACAGTGAATTTCACAGCGTTTTTCCTTTTTTCATTGAGGATATAAGACACGATGTGACAGAATAAAGGACTGTAAGCACAGACCTATTTGCAGACTAAGACTCAAGACAGGTATAGTTACTATAAATAGATTTTACTCTCTCAGTCAGAACCACAAGGCACATTAAACACAGGAACAAACAAGCTTCACCACAGCTGAACACTTCCCTCTGTACACAGGTATAGAATTGAAAAAATACAATTACAGTTTTGTTGTGTGAATTGAAATCATTTGAAGTAATAGCTCAAGTAGTAGGTTACACGCTCTCAAAAATTAAAGCCTTTCATTGTGGCACAACTTAACACATATTAACCATTTCCTGCCTCAGGAGAGCTATTAATACAATTGCAGGTGACCTCTTCTCTAGAAAGAGACCCCTGTGGTACTACATTTCAGTGATAGAATTATAGTTGACACTGATGATTGAAAGAATGATTGAAGGTTAATAGCATGCCAAGACTGAGGGAGGAAAGCCATGAAACTGGTCAACCTTTTCTGATCCTACAATGGTGCCTGTGAAAAAACGTGGATTAACACTTGTCTTTGGTGCCAAACCAACATCTATTACTGCCCTCCATTTATGTCAGTGTTTACCAAAGAAATCCACTGGGAAGGCAAATGTGATCAACCACAAATAAATGAAAAGGTTATATTCCTGTTATAAAGGTTATGTTCAGTTAGTCACATCACTCCTGGTCAGCAGTAAGAATAGAATAGAAAGCCTTTTATTGTCACTATGTGCAACAAGATTTAAAACAACTCCTTTCCAGTGCCAACATGTACGTAAAATAAATATAGCAACATGGAATTAAATAAGGGGGGGGGGGGGTGTAAGGTGCACAGTTCTGAGGCACTATATACATATATAAAATAAATATGTTTTTTTATACAGTGTGATATGCAGTGTGGGTTATTGTACATTATTTGAACATTGCCAAATAGTGGTGGTCCTATTCAATCTTCTTTGAGTAAGTCGTTCTGCCAATATCTGGCTCAGGTCACAGCTGATGGGATCAGTTCAGCCAGGTCCTGGGAGGCTGCACTAGGGGGCGTTTTCACACTCCAGTAGATGGGACATTGTCTGTTCTGCTCCACAGCTGCATGTGTCTTCTGTCTGGTGGTTCCATGCTTTCATAAGTGCTTTGCACCTCCCCTGTTCCAGTCGTAGTCTGTTGAGGGTCTTCCAGGTTAGCCATGGGAGGTTTTGCCCACTGGCGAGACATTCAGTCGGGGTAATTCCTCTCTCCATCCAGTCCTGGGCTCGTGTGTTTAGCTATTTACATTCAACTTTCAAGATGTTGGTTCTTGCTATTTCTTTGGTTGTCTGGAGAGGTGGGACTGTCTGCAGGAAACTGGCTCTGGATTTCAGTCGGTATTCAATGAGTAATAGTTATTACACAATGAGAGTAATGATATTGCACAGTATACAGATATTGCACAGTAGTACAATTGCACAGTATTTCAATATTATCAATAGATTTAAATATTAAATATTGCACAGTAGGTGGGTAGAAGGAAGTCCGGGGTTTTGGGGGTTGACTGTGAAGTCAGTGCATGTGTGAGTTCAAAGTGTTTATGGCTTTTGTAAAAAAAACTGTTCTTGAATCTGTTAGTCCTTGTTCTGATGCACCTGTAGCACTTCTCTGAGGGCAACAGGTTAAACAGATCAAAGCCAGGGTGGGAGCTGTCCTTGGTAATGTTCTGTTGAGGGAGCAGGATGTGTAAATGTCAATCAGGGAGGGGATAAGGCAGCCAGTGATGTTCTGTATTGCATTTACTACTCTCAGAAGCTTCTCCCTGTCTGCTATGGTGCAGCTGCCATACCGTACTGTGATATGGTACATCAGCAGGTACTGTATGGTCGAGCGGTACAAGGTCAGCAGCAGGTTGGAGTTCAGGTTGTGCTTCCTGAGGACCCTCAAAAAAGTGTAGCCGCTGTTGAGTCTTCTTAATGATTGCTGTGATGTTGCCTGTCCAGGAAATGTCAGCAGAGATATGGACTCCGAGAAGCCAGAATGTTTGGACCTTCGCCACGCACTCGCCATTTGTGTAAAGGGGAGCTAGGTCGGTGCTGTTCTTCCTGAAGTCAACAATGATCTCTTTGGTTTTCAGCGTCAGGTTGTTCTCTGAACACCCGTCTGCCAAGCTCAGGACCTCCTTTCTGTAGGCTGTCTTGTCTCCCTTTGAGAAGAGTCGGACCACTGTGGTGTCGTCAGCAAATGTGACAATGAGGTGGTTGTTGTGGGCCGTACTTCAGTCGTGGGTGTAGCGACAGTACAGGAGGGGGCTCAGCACACAGCTCAGTGGGGAAACTGTGCTCAGCATGCGAGTGGAGGAAAGAGATGGGGGCAGAGTCTTACCATCTGGGACCGGTTGGTGAGGCCGAGACTTACTGCCAGTTATTTGGGAACCAAGAAAATCTAAATGACTCAAAAGGGCTCAGAAACCCACAAAATCTCCTGTCTAACTCAGAAATACAGTACTTATCGTTAGATAGCTAACCTTGCTGCATTACTTGCCATGCAGAAAACCTTGTCAAGCTCTCCTATCTGTCGATTTATATTCAAATCCTCCAAGTCCTGTATGTACAACTTAAAACCAGGTCTCCCAACAGACTGAGTACCATAATCACTTTTCCGTAATGGGTTTTCTCCTGCTAGCTTGCTTGAAACTCTCACTGGAGTCTTGACTCAGCACTAATCTGCTGGCAACAAATTCCCTTTCTTTCTCTCACAGGGAGGAAAACAAATGTCATCCCCCAAAACGATGCAGACATGCTATAACTCAACCTCATTTGGCCAATCTGGGAAATATAATCAACTAAGAGCGTTGCGATGTTTCAATTTTAAGTTCTAACCTTTAATAACACTGCCTCATTAGACCAATTAGTGTACCAAAACAGTGTTTCAATATTTATCAACATAGCATGATTCATCAAATTAGGGCAGTTTCTTTATCATCATGTGTTGTTTAAAAATCTTAATTGTTAATTTGATCACATTTCAGTCTGGTAAGCTCTGTAGCACAATGTGAAGATTAATCGTCCTTCTATGTTTTGTTGAAATGTGACGAAACAATGAAGCAAAGCAGGCCAATCGATAGTCTCCACTTCTATTTCATGGGGGACAAATATTGTGGCTCTCTGTGACAATTCTGTAGATACGACTGTGCTTATCTCTATTCAGGAGCCTGGGGACTAGAGTTTTGGATTGATGGCTGAAGTCAAAGAGGGACTTGACGCAGTCTTGGCAAGTATCTAAAAATTAAAGGTGAGGCAGGCCACCACAAGTATCCTACTGATACCAAAGCCAATAAACACTTGCTGTTCCCAGCTGGAGACCAGCCAATGCCAGAGAGAAGCCACAGGATTAAAAGGTCTTCTGAACGATTGATAGGGCAAGGTGTGCTCAGCAAAGAGCGTACAATGACACATGCTGTGTCACCCTGTATTACCAGTGGTGTGTAATATTTTAGCTGAAAACACTTTTCAAACACTATTGCTTCAACAAAAATGCAGGAAAAAATAAATCTGTCATTGTGTTTTTTGAACCCCTCACAGGATATTACTGTTGATAGCAATCAAATAGGTCACCTGACAGTGTATAGTACAATGGAAACTTCCACTAAATACCAAACTAGTAGATACGTGACTGTACACATTACATAAACAGTTTACTGTGTTACTACTACCATTACTATTGTAGACAGACCTTTTGAAACGATCAGTAGACATCACATTAAAACTAGAAGTGCCGGAATTCCATAACGACTAGAAATGCCGTAAGCTTGACCACCAGATGTCAAACTCTATAATCTCTCATGATAAATACAAATTTGCAAGATGAATGCATTAATTGTGTTATGTTGACTTTTAATCACATTTAACTTAGTGTTACTCCATTTATTTCAATTGGAAGTAGGGTGTCCTAGTGACCAGGGGAATAAGGTGCCTAATACCTCAATGTCCCTGGGACCTGTGTTGCATGTCATTCCCCATCTCTTTCTACTTCTTTTTTTATCTCTGTACTGTTGTGTGTGTTTGTATATATAATAAAGACACAAACCCTAACCATAATTCCCCTAAAAAGTTAAAGTTTCCCAAATGTTGGCGGTAGCACAAATACTTTGTTTCCAATTGGATTAAAGATTGTGCCTTTAACCCTCCGAGGTCTAAGGGCATTTTCACACATCTTCTCAAATTAGGGTATTTGCATTCAATTGATCCCCATGTGTTTCATATTCAAAAATTCAGAACAAACTCCGCTCACCATGTAGTGCACCCAAAAAAATTTCTAGAGCAATGTGTAAAGTGATAATTTGGCGCTAAAGCTAAAACATTCATGTTCACTTTTTGAAATTCCTCAAATCTCTTTTGAAAACAAACCTTAACTTACAATGTGTTGTAAAAATTGTTTCAATGCTTGAAATAAGTTTACTAAAGTCTTAGGTTATATATGATTAAAATAGTAAATAAATAACTGAAATGAAATTTTCGTAATATTTTTTTCGTTTTGGGTAGGGGTTTTGTCAAACATCGCTTGGACGCGCCGGTGCATCTTCCGTCCTCAGAGGGTTAAACGTAGGCTGTGCTGTAGTGGTTAAGCATGTAGGCATTGACTGACTGAGAGATAATAATTTATATTTTGTTTTTTAGTTGATGAAACTGTATTTGTTTTAGATGGAATCCAAATTTAGTTGTTTCTATTCATGGGTGTAAGACTCTGCATTAAGTGGAAGTCCAAAACAGGGTTGATGCCAACTGCTTTATGAAAACTCTTGACTACATTACTATTTCACTTTCAATGTCATTTTTTCCCCAAGTGCAACCTCACAAACAGTTTTGTAAATCTTGTCTGTCCCTTTCCTTTCCCCTGACAGGTGGTGTGCTTGTTTATACTGTATTTGTAATAGGCCCACAGAATATTTATGCAGCAAAATGGTATCAGACAGCAGCCAGCAAGGGGGGACCTTAGTTTAATGTATGGGTCGTCGGTATGCAAATTCTGCATGTAAATAAAATTGCTTTAAAAAATTATTCCAGATTGCAAGTTTAAAAAAAGCATCCCTGTGTGTGTATTTTTCTCTTCTCCAGTGCATCATGCACTTTCTATGTTTGTGTGATTAATAGCGATTCGTGGCATACATTTTTTTCACCACTGAATACATTCAAATATTTGTGTGAATGAGTTTGAAATAACTGCTTCATAAGAATCAAAAGAAGACCTTGTGTCTTTCGTGTAACTTTATTAATAGCTAATCATTAATGCCTTGCCTCGATTGTCGTGACATGCCTAAATGGGATTCGAACAGGGCATGTGAGTGAGAGACAGTACACTTTTTCAATTTGAAGTATTGGCTATACCCATTGTATACAGCAGAACTGGGACAACGTGTTTTCATGAATAGAATAGAGGAGAAGTGGAATTATTAATATTTAGAGTGGTAACAGTGATCTTGATCGGTGGGCATCAAAAATGGGTGTGCTAAATTTAATTACTAATATAATAAACTCTCTGTTGTACAGGCCAGTGAAATTTGAGTATGAAATTGGAGGCTTTTAATATGTCATGCTGAACATGTCATTTGTCCTGAAGCCATGCCACTTCGTAATGCAGATCTTAATTCCAGTGGTACCCTGGCTCCACACTGTGCGTCTACTGAAGCTTTCACCGCCTGTACCAATCTTAATTGTAACCCTGTAATTAATCTGCACTTCCCAGATAGAGCGGAACACATTCAATTCTTCTACCACCTTTTGTAAACTAGCCTTTGCACTACAGGAAGGCCTAAATGTGCCCTTGCAATGACATTTTGCACAGCCCCTTGAGTCCTACTTAGTGTGGTGTCGCATGAAAGAGCTTTGAGACAAACATGCGGCACAATTGCTTTTGAAAGGAACCCTTTTTCAAGTCTCAAGGGTTCTAATGTTATTCCCATGATAGTGGTATTATCTAACATTGCTTTCACCTTCTTACCGTGATATGCTGAGAGCTGCAAGTTATCATGGGCAGAGGAAAAGATTAGGAGCTGCGCTCTGAGAATTCTGGTCTGTGATCACCTTGATGCATCTCTTTTGCTAATGATTTATTGTCATTAACTCTTTTTCAATAATCCCCTTTCCAGATCATTAAAGCACCTTTGGCTTAAGCTTTGGTGTGGCACACATCATCTACAGCACACCCCCGCCCACTGAACCGCACCTCCAGTATCGAGAAGCCATCCTTCACGTTCTGAAAAAAACAAACAAATCGGTTCTCCATAGGGAGTAAATGACTCTTTCACAATCAATGCTATTTTCCTCAGATGCTACGCATTAGTTACTGCCACTTGGTACCACGGTAGATTATTTGTCAAACAGCTGGTTCATGCATGCTTTCAGTGAAGCTGGATTTCTAGATTGCTTTCCCAGTGAAAAGCAGCAAAGAGTCTGAAGGCTCATTTCAACATTAGAGCAGGCATGATGAAAAATCTAACTTAACATGTAATATTAAACCTCACAGAGTACATATATATTCTGAATGCAGGTACCTCAGATGATGTCAACTCAAAAAAAGTGCTGGGAGACCACACAAGCATTACCCCACATCAAGTTACTGACTCTGGGTCTAATGGAGTCTTGCTGTGATCTGTGTCTTATATCATCACAGGCAGCCATAGTATTCTCCCTGTTGGCTGTCCTCATCAAACTCACTGCAACCAGTACTGGGAAACCTAGTCTCATTAAACCAATGTGCTGCTTGCTGTAACGTGCCACGCTTAGTTGCCAGCAGACAGAATAATTGGTTGTATCAATTAAGGTCTGCTTACTGTCTTACCATCACACTGGCACACTTCACCGCTCTCCAGGGTGAAAAAGAACAAAGGATGTCCAGCTCTACCTAAGTACAACCAGTAATTTTTGGAACAAATGATGAGTTCCTTAAGAGTTTGTTAGTCTGAGTAAGGGAATAAGAAGCACATTTGCTACTTAAATTTTCATTATGGCGGCATTGTTTTTCCTTGGAATCTGCAGCGTCCAAAAACAATTTATTTGACTTATTCCAAGGTGTGCTTTATTAAAGCAACTGTCAATCTTTTCCAATTGAGCTTTTGTTTACAGAAAGTAACAAAAAATGTGAGGAATAAAAACATCAACTTTCCATAAGAGATTTACGTTTGCCACTTGGGATAAAAAAGCAATTTATGGACTTCTATGTTTCTCTGCTACACTTTTTCTCTACACTACATTTGACCTTGAAGAAGAGTACCTCAGTGATAATTGTCTTTTATTCCAACCCGTCTACCCTGACTTGATGAAATGGGCTGGTGTAGAGGCAAAAGCTTGCTATGTCTTTCTCTGTATATGTAAGTGAGTGACAGAGACATTATAAGTGCCAGCTGATTGCATTTTCTGCATTGTTCATTCACTTCAAAGCAATTGTATTCATCTTCCTCGTGTTAGGGTAACCTAGCAAAACAGGCCAGTTCTCAGCTATCCCACATATGTGACAGCATTTATGTCCTGTCATACTAAATAACACTTTGGATGGAAGAACTAGTTCAAGAGAAAATGTGTGAAACAGTTGAGCCTTTTTAGCCTCTTTCCAGGAAGTACCAGTCAAGTAATGCTGTGTTCAGCAGTACACATGTTTAGGCAAGTTTATTAATCTAGTTTATTAATTTAGTTTCCATGGAGTGGTATCACGCACTTGTGATATTTCAGTCAGAAACATTCTCCACTATAGCCCACTATTATGGCAAATAATAATGAACTTGGTATGAAGTCTCCAAAGCGTCTTTCTTGCCCAATCAAAAAGCCACAGAGGCCGAACTGAAAAAACTACTGTTCCCTCTTGAGGTAATATGTCACCTGCCTCTTGTTATCTCATTACCCTCTGTATTTAGTCCTTGTGTTCCCCTCGTCTGTTGTTAGAGCCTTGTAGTGTTATTTTGTGTCACGTCTCCTTTGTGTTCCTTGCTGCCATGTTCCCTGTGTCTCTGGATTGCCTTGTTTCCCATGTCTCTGGATTTATTTATCTGCTGCTTACCTGTTTGTAGGACTCTTCTTGTTCGGATTAAATTATTATTATTATTTTAAAATGCTGCATTCTCCTTGCCTTCCTGCACTTGGGTCCTAACCACACTAAATCTGACAATATCCAAAAATCCCCCGCACAAATCATAACACTACCATCCTCATTTGTTTAGTAGCCAGAAGTTGTGGAGTCAGGGTAATAGTGCAATTTAGTTAAATGAGCCCAACAAAAAAGGAAATTACATCACATCAAACACCAATACAAATGCCACATGAAGTGCATCATAGGTTTTGAGTCTTGGGAGGCAGGAGAGACACACCACACAATCTAAAGAACGCAGCGAGTTCATACCAGAGACAGGAAAGAAATGATTACGCTTTTGTGTGTGTGTGTGTGCAGAGGTGATTGTTAGGTGTGGGGCTGCATTAATCAGGGTACGGAAATAGAATAGTTTGCTCTTGTGTAATAGACAACCATGCAGTTATTGGCGGCAAGGTGGGTACTGATGGAAATAAATAAGATTCTTGCTCTTCAACCCTCAAAGCAGACAGAAAAACAAATAATTGTACAGCATCCTGTATCGACTGGGCTACACCCCTTACTGATTGTAAAGTAAAACAACAGGTGAAAATGCCGAAGACAAGTAGCATGAGTTTGTGTCTGTCATTGCTTAACATAAAAACAGATAAAAAGGTGTTCTGCGCCTGAATACAGCATTTTTATGTGATGGTTTGTTCAAAAAATCTATAGAGTACAATCCTAATCATGACTGACTTCACACGCATCGGACAGCATGGTGCCCCAAAAAACAAACTATCTTTAACCCTTGTGTTTTCCTCAGGTGAAATTGAACCCATTTTCAATGTTTTTTATATCAGTAATATCTGTTTCTTTCAACCAAATTGGCCAATAATAATTGTTTAAATGATTTCAAACCAGTATCCTGACTAAACGTTGACAACACCCTCTAGTCTTAACTATTAGTCAAAATAAGTCATAATTTCTGTGTTTTTTTTAAACTAATCAAATGTTATGTCATATAAATTAATTTTATTGACCATAAATTAAAAAAGATGTTGAAAAAAGTGAGTTTTTTTTTTAAAAAGCGTCAAACTTCAAAAGAACAACTAAAAGTTAATTTCCAATTTTGATCCAGAAGGACAACAAGTTCATGGTCAATGGGAAGACAACTCAAGGGTTAACCAAAAGATAGTAAGCAAGATCAAATTGACAGCCGTCCATGTGTCCATTGACAACTATTCCCAGGGAAAGTGCCCTAGTCCTCGAACAAGATACTAAAATCCAACAGGCTCAACAGGCGCAAAAGATAACGCCCCCGCTAAATCAATAATTTAATTAGCTGATTATCTCTGAGCTAGCTACTGAACGTCAGCTAACATGTTTTGACACTATTAACAATATAATGGAATTAAACCTCAACACTTTATAAGTCACAGTTATAGTGCTCTAACATTCAGCATTTTTTAGTTGCTTACGTTTCAATTTGGGATCTAATCTGTGACATTAATTAACCTCCCCAAACTTCTTGTTTGGGGACAATTTACATTAAACTTTAGAACCACGCTCCTGCTCTCCCTGTGACAGATTTGATAGAGACTCAGCCAAAGGCGGGAGTCTAGCACCACCACCTCCGATCATTGGCGACAGCGACACAGGATATTAAACCTGTTTCAAGCCCCTTGAACCTGTAATTGTTTGTCCTCTGTCACTGACAGACAAGTTTCCAAACTCTAACTCGAGGCACTAAAATTGATTTCCTTTTTTTTTAATTTAAAAAGTTGATTTTATTAGGGGGGGCTGAGATGAAGGTGGTGGGGGGTGAAGTTTGATCCCCCCATAAAAGGGTCTAAAATCACCAATGCCTGATAGGATCAGCAGCCAAAACAAAGTGAACATAATCAAAAGCTTGACACATGGTTTTGAAGGCCTTATCAACAAATCTCAATGAAAAAAAAAAAAACGAGCTTACCGAAAAAAGCCATGAAGCGTTCACAACACACAAGATATAAAAATCAGTTTGGGATGTATTGCTTTATATGATTTAATAATATAGTGCACTGCTGAATTATCTTATTTTTTTCATTTGCTTTGTACTTTTGCTATTCTACTGATATTCTACTGATTTTATGCAACTGTAATTCATAACTAGATCAGATTCTTCTCCATGTCTCTCTAACTCTTTATCTTGGTAAACTGCATCTGCTCTTTGTGCTGTAGTCCATCCACTGTAAGTCGTTTCTTGTAAGTGAAACGCATCAATACTTGATGTACAATCAGCTGTAAACCATCACGGCCAACTCAGTAGGATAATCTTTGGTAGCGTAGTTCACCCACCAATACGAGAGGTGATGACCTTCATGCACTGATGCTTTGCAATCATTTTAAAAGCAGAATCTCGCCACAACAGCGTACATGAGATAAGACTAAACCTTTACCATAGAAGTTATCACGCCTGAGCCCAAAATCTGTTTGCAAACTCAAAATATAAATCCAACAAACTGCTAGAACTCAATTCAACCCAGCTGAGAGTTTGAACTGAAAAAATTGCCATTGCCTACTGTGATTGTTCATTAATTTTGCAAACACATTGACGTCCTACTGTCAGTTCTTCAAACCAAGATCCTTGTAGAAATAATTACAAAAGCCATTTAATATTTAAGATTAATGACTATTGAATATCCATTTAGAGGACCATTAAAACCTACATCATAAGCAATAGAGATTAAATCCGAGGGACATTTTAATATCACTTCTAACAGTGAGGAACATGTAACAAACACACACACAAACGCACACAAAGAAAACATGATGTATTTGCATTACTTGTCCTGAGTGTCGATGAGTGTACTGACATTCACACAAATATTTCAAATCCCAGTTATGCTCTTACTAGAGACAATCTTTTGTGTATCTTCATATTCCATAAGCAAACACTCCTATATACATACACTGCTTGTTGCCATGGCAACAGCTCATGGCAAAACCAATAACATGGTGTTTATACACAGGGCAGGCGTCAGTACCGAAGGTACCTGTGCATTTAAAGAATCTTCAGTCAGCTTTCTCTATATTATTATTCAGCATTAGAGCCTACTTAAGTGCCTATTTTTTATGCTACATCACAGCCCCAGGTGCCTTGATTTTCTGAGATTCACTAGTATAAGCATAAAAACAACAGTTTTTTTTCTCCATTCCTTTCTATAGATATAACTCATTTAACTCTTCTTAAACCTACAATGAAAAGACAAAGCGTGTTGATTTTCATTTAATCTGAAGCACGTGTGTCTAACCTTTTAGTGCACCACTGTGCAGCCATACAAAAAGATCTATTTCAAAGCCTTCCTTGGGTGGTACCTTTTCAGCTTGTGCTTTTGCGTTGAGTGTTATGGTAAACTTTGTGGGTGTTCTCACGAAAATATGTACAGTTGATGCAAGACAATGGTAGGAGAGCACTTATTACTTACTTATGTACCACAATGCTGCGCCCCGTAAATCCTTTTTGCATTGTTGAGCTACGGCCTTTGCTTCCTTTGGAAAGCTGACCTTGGATTCTTGTTTCATGCTTAGCAGCTAGGATTAGAGGAAATCTTCCTCAAACACACATTTTGCTCTAAGAGATCTGGGCCTATTTTGCCTTAGCTCTCTTTCAAAAACGCAAAACAAGGCTAATTTGTAACTGCAATATATGGCTATTGACAGAAAGGGAAAACACTGTGCAAAGGGCTGATTTTTCTCTTATCATTTTCTTTTCCTGTCAAAAGTAGGTTGAGCTCAAAGGCAAAGAAACGTACTGAGAATCAGTTCTGTGGGAAGAAAAGACTTTTCAAAAGTCAAGCTAAACTCTCGGGCAACGTGACCTCCCCAAAAATTAATGAATACTTTTTTCCCCCTTGCTTTTTGTCTCTCTGATGCTGCCATAGTGACCTATTTATGCCGATAATTACTGAACTGCAGATGTGCTCTGGATAGCTAGATGGAATTTGTATTGGACAAAGTAATCATCATTTATTAATTTGTCGTTAACATCAAAATTTTCCAAATCTTGCTTTGCTTTAAATTGCTTTTAATAATCCCGATGTCAGTTAAATGGCTGTTCCCTTTTTGGATTTAAATTATTTCAAATTTCAATCCAGCCCAAAAGTTAAAAGCAAGATTTGGAGACAATAATTGCAACAATCAGCTAAGAAGATGTAATTAATAGGAACGTATATCTATCTGGACGAGAGTCAAGAATCCTTTCATACAAAAGCATGAACAACTACTTTGAAATCCAGATCCTGTGTGTTGGAAGTCAACTGTCTGAACTTTATGTTGTTTAATCTCAAATTGGACATACTGTAGTGAAAAGACTAATGTGTTTGGTTTTATTTTATTGTCATTATTAAGTTCATGCAAACCAAAGTAACAGTGGTATTAAGGAGTTGTTATATTTAACAAAGAAAAATTGAACTTTTGGAACTGGTAAAGCAGAGGTGAAGCAGAGATGATATGTTTATATATGCATACACTGGGTATGGAAAGCTTTCAGACCCCTTTACATTGTTCACTCTTTGTTTCATTGCAGCCATTTTCCAAAAACTGAACTGGAAGGAAGAATGGCAGAAGATCCCCAAATCCAGTTGTGAAAAACTTGTATCATTCCCAAGAAGACTCATGGCTGTACTAGCTCATAAGGGTGCTTCTAATTAATACTGAGCAAAGGGTCTGAATATCTATGACCATGTGATATTTCAGTTTT
>NC_045740.1:13217944-13219633 GCF_008692095.1 Etheostoma spectabile
TACATTTGCAAAAATTTCTACATTTGTTTTTTTTTTTTCTGTCAAGATGGGGTGCTGAATGTACATTAATGAGAAATTAACTTTTTGGATTTTTGGAAAATGGCTGCAAAGAAACCAAGTGAAAAATGAACTTTCCTTACCCACTGTATGTGATCTGTACTTGAAGTGAGATGTGGAGTTGGAGTTGAAGAAAGGATTTCACAATAATCCCTTACCACGGCCGAACGTAGCATTTCAGTCTAGTGGTGGAAGTGTTATGACACTTCCTTGTTAGACTGTACACTGCATGAACAAGCTTTGGAACATCTCATAATCACTGAAGTGCACTTCACACTGAATACAGATGTGAAACAGCTTTGACTACCTTTTCACAAATTGGTGAGCTGGTTGAACAGTTTATCTAAATGGAATGGTAAAGTTATTTTTATGTATCACACCTTAAAAGCAAATTGTTGAGTCTACATACACACTTTGAATGTAGAATAGACACTTTGGTGACTGGCTATTTAACATTCTACAACATAACATTCATTTCATGTCTCTGAATTTTAAGATGGCAATTTCTTTTAAGTCTGTTGCCTTCTGTTGCTTACACAATGTTACTTTTCCCCCCAATAACCCCAGCAGGAAAATAAGGACAGTGAAAGCCCTTGATAACAGACAATATAGCATTCAATGAAAGCTTGCATGATGCTGAAGCTCTGCAGCTTGAATACTGCAACAGGAGTAAACACGGGCAACCCTGGTATATTTAATGCTTTAGGCAAGGTCATGAATGGAAAATTTCAATTTGTTACTGAGGTTAGAGTTAAAAGTTTCTTTTGTGTGTTAAAGGACGGAGACACAGGACCTTTGGTAACATGCTTGCATTTTGTGCGTTGACAACCTTTGATACAACCCAAACATTGGAGAGCCGTACTTTACGACAAACAAGTGCTGAGTGCGAGGATGGAATGAGATATGTGAAAAAACACATTACATAAGAGGGATCTTTATTTGAAATTGACAATACAACAACGAACTCTGCCCGATGTAGCAGCTGCTGTCTGAGATAACTGCCCAAACTGACCACCCCCGTGTGGGGAAAAAGTTATTACTTCAAAGAGTCAAAAAACAGTAAAAAATACATAAAATACAGTCTTGTAAAGCTTTGCAAACATCCATTGTTGCTATTATACCATTACAAAACAGTAGTAGTGGTAGTACAGAGTAAACTGCAGCCAAGGGCTAATTGTACAGTACATTGTTGCAGGTTCTGGAAGTATTCCACATGTGTAAGAGTTTGTCTACTGGCATTTTCTTTGACAGTTTGCTCTGGTTCTGAGATGATACTGAAGGTGATAAACAGCCGCAAAGTCAAAGACTGATGGCACCACTGTGCAAGTCGGAGCAGTATAGGAAGTCCTTGACACCAGCTGCTATACAATGCACAAAAATACCTTTTCTTCATTTATATTTTTGTATTTTAACTTATTAGTGTGAATATATTTGAGTAAATGTGTTTTGTCTGTCTTGAAGCTGCTGTCTATCTATCTATATCTATCTATCTATCTATCTATCTATATTTATTTAAGCAGTTGCACATTTTGTTTCCCCATCCTGTATACATTTAAATATTTGTTCTTTTATTTTGTTTCTATTATTTTAAGTATATGGTATTTATTTATATTTTTTCCTAGTATCTCATTT
>NC_045740.1:13219643-13219744 GCF_008692095.1 Etheostoma spectabile
TATTTATATTCTGTGTTGTGTGACTGATGTATGTGTACTGCTGTAACACCGTAATTTCCCATTTTTTTGGGATCAATATCTATCTATCTATCTATCTATCT
>NC_045740.1:13219768-13222022 GCF_008692095.1 Etheostoma spectabile
ATCTATCTATCTATCTATCTATCTATCTACCTACCTACCTACCTACCTACCTACCTACTATGCTGCCACACATGTCATGACTATGTGAAGTTGAAATAACTATACCATATGTTGTGATTGAAGAAATAAATGCCAATGACAACACATACAATACTTATAGTGTGTTGAAATAAATACAGAAATCAACACATTGCTAAGGAAAGAACACTGCTCAGGTTATGCACTACCAGCCATGACAGCAACTCTAAAAACACCTTAAACTGTGTAAATTCTCTTAATACTTTTCCCAATTGAACTTTTAAAACACAAGACAAATATATAGTTTAGTTGCAAAATGTAAATAATATACATATTACAGTTTTTTTTGTTGCTTTATTTTTTGTAAAATAGACTTTGCAAGAATATTTTTAAGAGTTCTCTGTCAAAATTGTTATTTGTCAAAACAGCTTTGAATGTGAGTCCAGGCAGGAATATGTTGTGAAGTATTTTGTTCTGAGAGCTCAGACAGAGCTTCCAGTTTAGCTTATTTGATTTTAAAAGGTTGGTGAGAAGATATCCTTTGGTAAAATCTGAATAAAATTATCTACTTTTGACAACTTGTATTGAAAACTAAAGGGTCCTACTGAAGGGAAATTGTCACTAATTGAACAAAGAACGATGCAATGCCCCAAAGCACGAGAAACCAATTATGTTGGAGGTGCTGAAAATAAAACAGGCTGCTTCGGAAATCGTTCCTTGAGGAAAAATGCATGAATTCCAGATCAATCAAATACAGTCAGGATGTCTAATGATGTGCACAGATACATCTTGCAGTTGAAAATTGACAGAGCAGCATGTTTGAAATGCAGCCACTGTGATGAAAACAAGACGATGCTGGAGCTAATTTTCCAGCACAGCCTGTATAAGGACGTTAGCTTTCTGTGAGGAATCTGATACACAGTCCTCATAAAGTAAAGTGAAGTCAGGGATATTTCTCAGTCCTAAAAGGAAAACTTTAAGAGCACAGTGACTCACAATCATTAAATAAATGGCATTTCAGTGCATCTCAGGATGTTTTACGTCATAGTACTCTCCTGCCTTGTCGACATGGATGCAGGTTCACACAGTGGAGAATGTTCATGTTCTTGATTCAAAGGTCAAGTTGTGGTGCGTTTGTATGCAACGTGGAGTGCAAGCCATCGAACAAGAACACTTCTCATTAGAGCTCGCTGAGAGGTGTCCTTTCATTGTTCTTATGCAAATGATGAATCATTTTCTGATGCTGTACATGGCATTCATCCTGTGCAGCAGAATAGATATTCTCCACTCTTAGGGCAAGTTACACAAGCTTTTGTATGTTTTATCCTGATGTAAAAGAAAAGAACTGACAGCTTAGGCCTCTATGAGTTCATATTGAACATTAGGAGATTATTTTGGCATTTTACATAATTTTTTAACTGTGTCCATTGGTATACAACTAGATAGATTCTTGAGTGTTTTTTTGTGTAGGGACTAAAAGAGGATAAAAGGGATTTGAGTGAGGGTTTTAAAGGAGCGAGTTGCTGGTGCTCCAAGATGCTAATTTCAAAAACATTGAATTCTATTTGGCCTTGATAATTCAAAGTCAATTCCAACTTTTACATTTTTGTCACAGATACAGTACAGACCAGTTTTAGGTAGGTCAAGAGGAACCCTTAGCCTGAAAGACACATTGGTAAAACACATAGACTGAAAGAGACTGATGTGTAGACTATTTTGCGCAAAATGTAAACTTCCCCACTTCCTTCCTGAAGTGCATTCTGAAATGAAGTATAATAAGCGAATCATGAAAAAAACACATATTACAAAATGACACTGCAGAAATGAGCCTCTCTCATATTGTTTTTAGTGCTGTCAGTTAAACGCGATATCAATGGTTTAATTAATTAACAAACCCACTTTATCGCGATGTTGAGGTTTTTTTGGCGTAGCAAACCTAGTAGGTTTTTTTTACATGCTTGTGTTCAACAACTAGTAACGTTGGAACAACTACAACACCACACTGGATTTAGCTAGACCGGAAACAAAACAGGCACGCCACACACACTTGTTTGGGCTTGCGATCCGGCCAAAGAGAAGTGACGTTACGTTTTGAGTAGATGGCGAGCGCGAGACACCGAAATGGATGCCAATAAGATTCTGAATATAAAGCTTAATTTTTAAAAGTTGTCAAATGGTTCCATTGACCAGACCAAAGTGGTCTATGTGTTGTTGTGAACTGAGCTATCATCGCAGC
>NC_045740.1:13222032-13226389 GCF_008692095.1 Etheostoma spectabile
TGAAATACCACTTGATGGCCAAGTACACAGCTAATGAGAATTCTCCCCCCCACCCTCATCAAAGTATTTCTTCACCCTTTTATTGATGGACAGTGTTACATTATGTGAGATTATTTGCTCCGAGTGTAAATGACTGCTCCCAATGGGAATGTTACGTGTGAAATTGAACCCTACAGTAGGCAATATGCCAATGTTATTTTCAATAAAAAAACATTTGCACAAAGCAAGCTGATCCACTTTTCCATGTTAAGAGCATTACAATGAGAATTAATAATTGGACAAAAATAAATCAAGGGACATTTAGAAGTGATAAAAATGTGCAATTAATTGTAACTTAACTATGACATTATTGCGATTAATGGCGATTAAATATTTTAATCATTTGACAGCACTAATTGTATATATAATGAGCTAACGAGATAGTACGCTCCCAACATGCAGTTTTATCCAGATCTTTTTTAATTGGTGTTGATCCTTCAAATCTTTTCCAATAATAACAGGTTTAAAATCATCTTCTGTAACTTATGTGTAAGCCACTTCAGACAAAAGCGTCTGCCGCAATCTACCTGTTCTAAGTTAAGACTGTTGTTAAAAAACTATGATATATTTGATTGTGTAATGACTGTAAAGTCACAGTGGGTTTCAATATTAGTAATAAAGACAAAAAAAAGACGTTAGGAAGGTTTTAACTCAATCCATTCAGAGACATGGTATCCTATGCTATTTTGCATGTTGGCACCTTATGGTGGCGCTGAAAATACAATAAAGAAAAGCCCCACTAGCTGGCCTGCATGTCTCATACATCTTCACTCATGCGGAAGGCCGTCCATCAGTTTTACTGCACATCGGCTTCCTCACAGCGCAGCATCAATGAATGATGGCCCTAAGTGCAACTAGATAACTACGGCAGGGGATGATAAAAATGTGAAAACACACATCCTAGACAGGAAATTGGCCATTTTGGAGCAATTGACACAGAGGAGCTAAAGTGATGGCACTTCCTGTAATGCTCATCCCTTGAAAAGCAGAGATGTCTGGTTGTCCGCTGGGAGATAGCTACCGTCTACTGGACATATTACTGAGGTGCACTAACCTAATAGATCTCTTTTCATTTTTTTCTCTGTAGCTTATTCTTCCAATTTAGCTGTCATAGAGTCAAACCTAAGACATGTCATAAAGTCAAACCCAAGACAGGCTGCCATGGAAAAAGTTTCAGTCAATATCCTGGTCATCTGCAATGAAAGAAAATCAATTATACTTAGGGAATGGAGAGATAATATGAGGTAGAGTCATCAGAAGTGCTGGAATTACATAATGGCTTAGTAAAAGTAAGACAGTGAGAAAAAGTGAATCTGAACCTATGAAAATGGATCGTTGGTGCCTAATGGCGTGTGGAATATTGAAAGAGACGGGCAGGCATATGGAATTATGTGGTGACTCAATTGTACATCTGAGTGTAACGGTACCTGTTAAAACACAGGACTTTTAAGCAAGGGAGCTGATTTTGCTTCCCAAGGAAAACAGAAGACTTTCACTCAGGAAATGTGTGTTCCTTGCGAGTGTTTTCATACTATGACAACCCCTCTTAGTCTGCCTCCCAGTCATGTTCTGCTTCTATTCTGCAGGTACTGAGAGTGGGCGGGTAGGTTGAGCTGGGAGGGTCGTCTGTGCCTGGCCATCTGGGCATGGCTTACAGAAAGCGTAAAAAAAAGACTGCCCTCCAGGGAGTCTCACTCTCTCTCAGCTGGTCCTATTGCATAATCCACCATTTTGTTCTTTGTTTGGTTTGTTGCACCTTATAACACACATCATACCATGCATTCACCCATCCACACATGGCAAACATGACTGATGTCTTCTACATTTACACACCCCACTGTTACATTTATGTTGTGTTATTAGTCTATTTATTTAAATAAAAATACTTTTTGGTTATTCTATCTGTGTGTGACCCCCCTTTTGTTGCTGGCCTTGAGCCAGGCAGTAACAATACAAACTACAATCTTTTCCTAAACTTAACTAGTTGTTTTGGTACCACAATCTCCACCAAAATGATCGGCAGCTGGTGGTGCTCTGTACACAGTCACCTATTCTCGGGTAAGTGAACCACCAACTACTGCCGACCTGATGGAGCACCATGCGTAGCACCGCAGCCAGTGGCACGAAGTTCTAAAGGAGCTTAAACAGCTAGCAACTTCCGCTCTGTAGCACAGAGCTTTGTAGCCGATGTCACGTGACCAGTCGGAGGTCTCCTCCTAGTTTTCGTATAATCATGCGTTTTAATGTACATAACTTTTCGTACAATGTCATACGTACCCATTCACAAGAATGCGTTGAATAACAATAATGATATTTAAATCTGAAAAAGTATGTTTTCATTCTTAACCTCATTTTTTTCTCTCTCATCCTTTATCTCTCTACTTTTATCCACCACGTATGAAATAGTAAATTTTTTTGATAATGACCATAATTCTACAGCTGCTATCCCAGGGTTCTGCACATTAGAGGTCAGCAGTCCTTTCTTATCCTTTCTTCTGCAATCAAGAAATTACATACCACCTCTATGACATGAATAATTGGCAATCATACCAATTGAACATAGACTATTTTGTCTTCTTTTTAACATTCATGGTAAGATTCCAATTTTCCATAGTTAAAACTACTGTATACAAGTGGGTGTGAAAACCACTTCAGTGCTGATTAATAATTCATTTCTGTATTGTCAGAAAGTGTTACTGGTCCAATGCTTATCGAGACCAGATGATTGCATTGCAGAGATGGATTTTCTCATTGACCAGCCATAAATAAAATGTTCTGCTCTTGATTAGGCAAAACAACTTAAAAGGAGAGTGGAGGAGAATTTTTGGCACTACAGCAATCATAGTGATAAGAAGTTCATTAATTTTGTGTTTAGCACATAATTTCATAAATCTAATAAACCCCAAAAAATAGTCCACTTTAAAAGCAGGGTCTCACAAACATACATTAAAACACTCTGAAAGCTTTTGCCACAGCACTCATTTAACAGTACAGTGGTGGAGTAAAGTAGAAAAATATACTCTGCCTCTCAGAAAATACATTTATATAATATACAACAAGAAATATGTTTAGAAGAAAACTTTGTTAATGCATGTATCTGCCAAGTTGCAAAAGTGTTGATTAGGGCTGGGTATCAGCCAAAATAACCTAGTACCAGGTATAATCTTCTCCAGTCAAACAATACTTGAATTTGAGTCTTTGGGTACCCAGATCTAGAAAACAATGACTCTTTGTATGGTTCTGCTTGTAGCCAATCACCGCAAGCATTCTTCAAATTAATGCAACATGTCATTGGTCCACTGTTGTAGCAGCTATAACGCACACAGTCTGTAGTGTGGTAAAGTCAAATGCAGTGTATATACAGAGTCCACAGGTAAGCGTGCTGAGATCCTTCAATTTACATGAGGGGTACTGAATGAAGTTGTCTTGGTTTAAAACTGTCCACAGTGACTTGAAGCATGAGACACAATGGGTTTACTGTTACCATATATTGTCCCCTAACCTTATTCAAAGGCCTTGTGTTGTCTACACCTAACCCCACACATGACCCAATGTGAAAACCCTGTAATATAGTCACTAATCATTGGTTTGAAATGCCCCAAACATCTGCTTTAGAAGCACCTAAAGTCCATCTAGAAGTCCATGCATTCTAAGGGATGTGTTGGTTGACATGTATGGCGAAGTGATGTTTATTTAAATAAATGAACTCAGGTGAGAGGATCAGATGTTTCAACACTTGAAATGTCTTTGTGACCGCTGTAAGATTACTCTGCATTGTTAAGCCTGGTTTGATAGCAAATTCACTTTTCCATGCCAGTTGTTGTGGTGCTGTTTTCTCAATATTTCCCTTAACTGTGCTAATTGTTGTCTCGTTTCAAAATGTGTCAGATAAGGCCTGCAAAATCAATGCATATCAGTGCGTTGATGTCAGAAACAATGTCAGAACTAAAATTACGTGTGCTGATCAGCAGGAATGTCTTATAATTGGGTAGTGCAATTACTCACAGGCAGTATTTGCTGTCCTGCTGATTCCAAAGAGGTGCTGGAGCTGCTTACTGCGCAGAAGGCGGTACGCTGAAGGTGTGAGGTGTGCAACGTCTCCCCCTAATCGACATACCCTCGCAGCATTCCCTCTTCACTTTATCATCCACCTGCAAGAACAAAGCAAACGGGAAACCTTACTACTGAGTTTTCATTTCTAAAAGTGACCTTTGGAGGAAGTATAACAGCATGAAGATAAATCCTTTATTCAAACAACAGCCACAATAGTAATAATAATACATTTAATATGCAATGCACTTTATATTTACGCAAATCC
>NC_045740.1:13226399-13227404 GCF_008692095.1 Etheostoma spectabile
CATGATAAAACAGGTAAGTGCTAAAATTTCTCCTCTATATTCCCCAAGCTAGTCACTAAATGTGTCTGTCCGCTGTTTGGTGTTGGACAGTGAAGTGGGAATAAATCAAAACACTGAACTAAAAGATGCTAAAATGATTCAGGGTCATTTGATTTATTGTTAGAATAAACAGTGATTATAGCATCTTTAAAAAGACCTGGATGATATTCCAAAAAGGATACCAACATATAATGAAAAGTCTGGCCTCAGTTATTGTTTAAGTCATTTCTGGTTTAAACAATCAACATGATAGCAAGTTCACAGCTTTTAAACTACCGGCAAGGATTTCCTCATTTCTCAGGATAACTTTATAGATAAAACAAGGCATATTTAACAGAGCGGAGTCTGCATAAATGTTCCTATGGTAAGGAGAAATGAAGAAATAATAATAAAAAAATACATTGAGCATAAAAAACAAAACAGCTGACGTCTACTATTATAGATGTGGCCTACCATTCACAAAAATACATTTTTTTGCGTAGCAACTTTATAATAAGTTGCTCTTTGCAAAAGTTCACAACAGTATTTCTGCTTTTGTATTTCACGTCTCTACTCGCCGGCAGTAATAACCGCTGTTCCATTTCCCTCTCTGTGGGTGAGATACGATCAGACTTTGGAAATGCCAAAGAAATCATAGTGTTCAGAGGTTGTAGATGGCACAGTTAATTTGTTCCTTCATTACAGAACATAAATAACAAAAGGGCTTCTGGTGAAATAATTAAGATTCACATTTCCAATAATTGATTTTGCATTACAGTATATTACTCAACAGGCTACTAGTATTGCCTGATGACGACGAAGTTTTGTCCCTGATGATGACCCAAAAATACAAAGCTGTAACCATATGTTATGACCTTTTATGACCACAAATTCCTACACCAGCGTAAAAGTACCAGCGTAGGTATATGCAAGATAACATAGGCACAGGCTAGTTATTGCTAAGTAATTAAACCTAAACAGCTATTG
>NC_045740.1:13227414-13230160 GCF_008692095.1 Etheostoma spectabile
CTGTCTGCAAGCTTTTCCTGACAATATGGTGATTTGTCAACTATAGAACAGCAAGTTGCTTGGTTATGACACAATTGTTAGCCTATTTTTACAAAAACGTCTGCTACAGCGCCATAACGTGAGATACAAGGTAACGGAGCCTTTTATACATTGTCGTCCTGCTTCTTTAGAAATAAACAATGGACACGTAGTCTTTAAACACTTCACATGTAAAGTTATTCGTTGTAAAAGTGATGTAAAAATGAAAGCCGGTCAATGGAATGCTAGCGGCGGGCGAGTGCTTTGTAGCATTAAAATGGCCTCATAGGAGCAACGTTTAGAGAGGAGAGGCTTACCCCCTTGTTAAATCTTCAAATAATATGCTCATTCAGCACACCAATTGAAAGCTTAGCATCTCATGATTCGATTAAGCCCACACCTCAAAGCGTGAGATGATTTATATCAGTTAAACAACTGTTATAAAGT
Source organism: Etheostoma spectabile (assembly GCF_008692095.1). NCBI lineage: Eukaryota > Metazoa > Chordata > Actinopteri > Perciformes > Percidae > Etheostoma > Etheostoma spectabile. Next base: position 13,227,880 of record NC_045740.1, read on the forward strand.
TAAAGAAATACCGAAATGTACTGCGCTGCTAGTGTCTAGAGTCAAGTGTGCATTCATACCTTGTGCCTTTATTCACAGCAGTGAAAGATCGCCTCAACCTTTTCTTCATACCTTGCCAACAATCCAAGGAAATAGAATATCCAAGCCATTTCATCCAAAATAAGCTGAGGCCGAGTTTCAACGTCAAAAAAGCTAAACCGTTTTTCATTTCCGGTGTCATGTTTCTACTGGTTTCCAACACCAACTGGTTTCCGTATGTTGTGTTGACCAAACAGCTGCTTTTGTGGCCTGCCTCTGTCACCAGATTTGTCACAAAATCCCAAACATATTCCTGGCGATTTTCAAATTGTTTCCGAGATCTACTTCCGTAAAAATGTTTGTCTAAGTGAGCACCACATCTCAGCCGCCTACAAAAAAGGAGGGCATACAATATTGCAATAGACACAAGGAAATATCCTAGTATTGTTTCAGATCAACTCAAAAAAGATGTTTGATGTTAGCAATCACTGTGAGGCGATTAACGCATATGCAACTTTCTTGTTCTTGTACTTATTTGTTATGAATTCATTTTTGGAGGTGGCTTGTAATGTTTAAGGCTATGAATGTGACGTTTCTGATGTTGTAATATGATGGTGTTATATTTTGAGGGGCACACTTGGTTAAACCCAGTTACTAATTCATATCACTAAAGATGAATAAGCTCATTAAAGGATCTTAATAGCTACTTTGCTATGTCGGAGTTTTATTTCAGAATTTCAGTTTGGATGGAATGACTCGATTAAAGACAAGTTAAAATGCAACATTTTTTTTTTTTAATTTTTTGGCTTCTGGATTTGTTCTGTAGTATGCTGAGACATGTGGCTATGGTATTGTGTTGTCTGTATCTCACCAGATGTGTTTACAGCAGTGTATTAAAATAATTTTACAGATGCATGACTTGGAGTGAAATAAAAAAACCTCCATTCTGGCCTCTGTAACTGTGTCAGTAAGGCCTAGAATCCCACTAACAGAAACTTGAGAGTGTTAGCTTTCCAATGATATCAGGCTCATCCCAGAGGGCCAAAGTCTATGGGAGCTGCATCACTTTTAATTTGGGTATGACGTTTAGACCAAAAAGCATGGATTTTCAAGCATTTCTTAAGAGGCAAACATATTATGCTTAGCTTCCCTCTGATAATGCACAAGGAGTTGCTTTTAGGAAATTTGGAAATCCGCTCCCCTTAAAAAAAAAACTGCTGCTGCATGTTTTAAGAACAAAGCAGAGGCTGATAAGGGAATTGGCCCATTGATTCCACACTTAACGCCGTCAGCTTTGGCATTCAAAAATGATTCCTGCCACTCCTTCACATTGACAGGACCTCCGAGAATATCACTCTTACCACCGCCGCTTCCGTCACGCTCCTGCCACCACAGCATGCAGAGTAGCACCTACCTACATCATGTTACTTACTTTGAAGTATAGCTGAGATTCAAGGGCAAGGGTGCTTAACTGACATATTCTGAAGAAAGAGTCAGAGGGGATAACAGGATACAGACAGTGACTTGACAACAAAGCCACTTCTCCTACAACAGCCTTGGGATAATCAAGGCTAAAAGACAAAAGCACACACATTTAGACTAAATAGAAATTGAAAACTATATAAAAAACGGGGAACTGGGGAGAGAGATTGATTTTTGATAAACACCATCTTTACATCATTTAAGCTAAACATTTAAAATGGAGAACAGGAAACCAAACAAGATGGAAATATAAACATGATAGACAATTTATTCCACCACTTAGATCTGCACAAAAGTAGTTTCAAGGTAAGAGTTAGAAATAATAACTAAATGTAAGCATAAGTAAATTGCGGATCTAAAGCAGCAAAACAAATAAAAAACGTTTTGCTCAGTTTCTATCTTGTGCTAGCATGATATTACAAATAATCCCCATGAGCAGAAGTCTTTGCTACTGATAGCTTGGATCTTGACAAGATTAGACTATCTCACATGGATGACTCCTTGGGGCCGGTTGCATTTCTCTTGCAATCCCCCCCCCCAAAAAAAAATTTGGTTTGGGAATCCAATCATCTTAACTTAAAGAAGGATTTGTGGTTTGTTAACTTCTGTTTTTTTTTTTCTAAACCTGGACCTATTTCCCTATGTTTTTGTATCTAAGTGACTGAACTTTGAATCAAGTGTGTTTTACAATGCCAAAATTACTGTTAATTTACATGTATTCAGATGGGTTTAGTAAACGCAATTTTGCTGATGTTTTTATGTTTAAAAAAAGGATCTTAAT
>NC_045740.1:13230170-13235959 GCF_008692095.1 Etheostoma spectabile
AAAGGTCAACCTCCTTAGAAATCCTTTCTATAATGTTGTAAGACACTTAGAATAACAATCTGAGTCTGTCAGTGGCAAAACGAGCACTTTTGTGAAGTTAAATACAAGCTGGACAATTGCTCTATTAACTTACATTGTAGCTTGTTTGGCCGCTGCCGACTGCAGCCACTGGACAAATGTCAAATATTGTTTGTCCCATCAGTCACTTAGACACAAAAACCTAGGGAAACAGGGTTCAGGTTGAAAAAAAACTGTAGTTACCCTTTAACAAACAACAAATCTTCATTAAGTTAAGAGGATTGGATTGGTTCAATTTCCCATAAAATTGCCAACTCATTTCAGAGCAGAAAATAAATAAATAAATAAATAAATAAGAAGTTAGTATGACAGCTATTAGTGCGTGTCAAATTATTTGGTACATCATTTTGCAACAAAAACATCAGTAGTAATCCCTGTTCCATTTCCTCTTATCTTCATTTGTGCATAACATTTCTGTTAGTTAGTTCTTAATGAACTTTCCCCTAATCTGGCCTCTGTAATCCTTAACCAAAAATTCCTTAAACAAGGAGTGATGAAAAAACAAGAGTTTTAGAGGTATTTTTATATTTTGAAATGTAACCATGATGAACAATGTAGCAATTATTTTTTTACAAGCACAGATTACCCATGCCAGTTGGGAAAGCCAGAGCAGCAGAAGCATAGCAACACATTCACAAGGTCCAAAGTAGGACTTATCACTGACCTAGTAGGTTGGTGTATGGAGTGTATGGAGGAAAATGTGTGAATGATAAACCTTCACTAACACAATAAAGGGAAAATGTAATAAGAAAATCGGCAGTAGCTAGATTATCTGCTAAACCCTAAACATGTAAGGGTTAATACCCAGCGAGGTGTCCGTTTTCAGGGATGATGGGACGACGGCGAGGCGTGAACCATCCGACACGCCAAAGTTCATTAATAGGGACACCTGAAAGGGCATTAACCTGCTTATACCATTTATACCATGGTCACTTGCCAAATCACATATTTTTAAAACATAACTTTATATTTTAATTAATTTTACATTAAAAATCTAAAGTTTTTCAAAACAAGAACTGTTTCCCTGGCTATGCCTGAGGGTTTGCCTAATACCTGGAACAATCCTTCCCATTTCATAAGATTCTTTTGTCATTTACATGTCATTCCCTGCTCCAGGAAATAGGAAGGTTATCTTACATACGACTTGCCACCAATATATAATACTGTAATATAATGTAATATGTACATTAACAAAGTGCACTGTTTACATTTAGTAATATTGTTGTCTACACCTATTTCTCAGAAATTTATCCAATTAAAATTCCCCAGAAGGAAAATATGTTGGTATTTAGTGAGATACCAGTTATACCAGAGATACGTAGATTCCAATTATCTGTCCGAATTATTTTATAAATATTTTTACTTAAATAACGGCACTGAAGGCTAGCTGTTGCCTCGCGCTGTCTCCAGGGAATTCAGTTGTAGCAGGAAAAGGTAGCTAAACAGTGGTGTGCAGATTGTGTGTGTGAAGAGCGGAGTTGTTCACAAGGGAAGAACCTTGGAGTAACGTAACTAGGAGAATAAAGCAGATATACAACACACGGAAAAGCCTTTTGAGTTAGATAGTGGTCCTTATTCATTTGAACTCGAGAATACAGACGAAGAACTCTCCTCACAAGAGTTGGAATGAACCACGCAGAGAGGTGCAACAGGCAGATGAAGCAGCTGCTGCAAGCGCGAGCTACAACTGGCAGTCACGTTATTACTGTGCAAGCCACATGCGTTTTTAGCCCGTTTCCATGTAGTTACATAGTTACTGATATGGTCATAACTACTACAGTGCTCAGTTACCTATTTTTGAGGAGAAAATAAACTAAAATGTGTCGCCGCAAAGGCATGGAAGCAGCCAAGCCTCCTACTCACCAACACCAGATCGATCACGCTGCTTTATGATTTTCACAAAACCTTGGCTGAACACACTTGTTAATAGCAGCTAACAGCTAGCTATAGCAGCTAACCAGGCAAGCAAGCTACCCACCTGCAAGATTAAGACAGGGTAGGTTAATTTAAACAATGTCTAAGTTGAAAATGCATCTTGATGTTACGTAATGTTGAACAGACATACTAATTGCATTGTGTGTCTGTTACGAGGCACAAAGGCACTCTAAAAAAATGTTAACTGACATTTTAGCTCAGTGAAAGCTTGTACACATAGCTGCAGCTACTCAGTGTTGCCTGCACCAATTCAGGTCAGGGTTTTTTCAATCGGAAGTAATCACAATTTAGAATTCTCCTTTAAGCCTAGTTTTAGGCACCGTCAGGAGCAGCTGGTCAGCTTACCTGAGAGATCGGATAGGAGTGTAAGGGTGCAGCAGCTCAGAGAGGTAAGGTGGGGCAAGGCCATTCAAGGCTTTGCAAGCCAACAGCCTTTCCTCCGTTCCACAATGATGATGAGGAAACAGGGTGTCTCCTAAACCGATAAATAATACATGCTCTGCTTACTTCTTCCTCCTAAACAAAACATCTAATCTCATGCAGTCATTGTTTCCAGGAGGTCATGGCAGTGTCAAATACTTTGTAAAAGCAAATAAAGCAAATCCCTTCTCAGGAAGCCAAAGCTTCATTTGAATTAGTATTACCCCATCACATTACAGTACTTAAAGAAAATACCTCTCCCATTTTCTTGCCCTTTCTTAGAGTTTTTAAAAGCATAACAGCAAGGAGAAAATCGCTACAGGCTACAGGGTCATGTGAACCACCACTCGGAAAGGTCCAACAGCACAGATGATTAAAGGAATACCTTCAACCTTGACATTCTTTATTCTGGTTTGTTATTTTTCCTCTGCCAGCTCAATCCCAGTGCAGTGAAAGCTGGTCTGCTATTGCATGATAGCATTATTAGCAATAAATCCTAAAACCTATGGATAACACAGGTAGCTCTGCATGGTACGATGTACATTTACTGTGCAGTGAAAAAATTCCATCGCAGTGCAATTTGATTAAATTAAGCAAAATGTCTGTCATGATGGAAATGAGCATAATTTAAGAGTTGTTAGTGATGACAACTTCACAGTTTTCACAGTGCAGGAAGTTTATTGTTTTGGATCTTTATTCCATTAAATTTTAAAATGAAACAACGACTATCAGGCTGTCAGACTTATTGTTTGAAAGGTAAACAGTGTAGGAATCCCATTATACATGGTCCTCCACTGCAAGAAAGTGGTATAGCAAAAAACTTTTGTTGATTTTTTTTTTTATAATCACCAAACCGTAAGATGTTGTTTTCTTTCACCGTGTGTTTTACATGCAAAATATCAGACTCAAAAAAATCATAACCTGTAGATGGCTTCCGGTGCAGACTCGGCAGGTCATTTACTACACTCTACTGCACTATTGTACAAGTAAAACACTCGAATTAAAATGCATGAAAAAGCTGTGAATGTTAAACATAGTTCTGCACAAGATTCAACAACACACATTACAGAGCAAATGCAACGTTCAGAATAACATTCGCTTATACTGAATTAACGCAAAGCAAGTTTATTTATATAGCACATTTCAGCAACAAGGCAATTCAAAATGTTTCACATGAAACATAAGCACCAAGACCAAGTGCAAAAGAAACAAACCTCAAAAGTACATTTAAATACAATCAAAAACTGTCATTTAAAAAGCAGAGAGAATAGAAAATAAAAACAAGCTGGAATAGCCAGGTAGAATTAAAAGTTACAGTGCAGTGTAAGGAATGAATAATTTAAAGAAAGGCAGCGTCAAACAGAAACATCTCCAGTCTTGGTTTAAAAGAACTGAGAGTTGCAGCAGAGCTGCAGTTTTCTGGAAGTTTGTTCTGGGTATATGGTGCCTAATGCATAATAGCTGATCGTTTCTTCTCCATATGTAGTTTTGACTCTAGGGACAGAAAGCAGACCTTTTCCAGATGACCTGAGAGGTCTGGATGGTTCGTAATGTAGCAGAAGATCAGAAATGTATTTTGCCCCTAAACCATTTATTGGTTTACAAACCAAACAGTGTTTTATTGTTTTTAAATCAATTCTTTGAAATGGCAGGCAGCCAGTGTAAAGACCTTAGAACTGGAGTGATGTAATTCACTTTCTAGGTCTTAGTGGGGACTCAGAAATCATCTGCATCCTCCATTACAGTGGTTCAGTCTACTTAAGATAAATGCATGGACAGGTTTTTCTAAATCCCGCTGAGACATAAATCCTTTAATCCAAAATATAGTCTTAAGGTGATAATAGGCTGAAATGGTAATTGTCCAAATGTGGCTGCTGAAATGCAAGTCTTAGTCCACAACAAGAGTGTTTAACTAAGATTTCTAGCTCGGTCTGCGTTTTTTTAACATTGCTGATTAAACAAATAATATAGATGGAGACATAGGAAGCAGTAAAATGCTTCCCAATGTAACAATCCAGTCAGTCATAGAATTTGATTTCCCCATCCGGGTCCAAATATAGCTGATGATTCAGGGTGACAGTCAACAAAACTGTCCAATCAATGAGTTACTCATTGTATCATGTAGTCCATATGACTACATGTTTACAGCTCAAGGCCTGTGTGAACTAGAAATAGTGAATTGCATGAACTACTGGTATAAAAAAAAACAGGTCCACATCACTCAATGTTGGTTGGTAATTGTCTGTATGGGTAATATTTGTTTAATTTTACATGTACTGTATATTGTAAAAACAATCCAAAAGTCCCTTTTTTTATTTGACTTTCACATTTAACCATTCCCAATTCCTTCTTCGGCATAACAATTTGAGGAGACTGGCTATTTATGTAGAAGTAGCTCAACAAGTTCAAAAAAACATCCATACAACCACAGTCAATGTCCCACAAGGCAACAAAAAACATTTTGATATGCAATAGTAATCATGCAACTCCCGAGCCCTTTTATCAACGGTTTATGGCCCCTGCTCTCCCCCACCAGAAGGAATCTGAATTTATTGTACTGACTTGATTTAAAAGTACAACAAAATCAAAGTAATTAGAAAAGCCAAGCAAAGTTTGGGTGCTGGTCAGATTTTAAGTCTGTGTCATCAAGGGAAAAGATGCTGCAGGTGCTGGCCATCACAATAGTTCCAGCTCTAAATAGAGGGCAGCAGTTTAACTGGTGTTGATGAAAGAGGTGTTCAGGGAGCTCCGCAGGTCCACCTTAATTAACGGATAAGCAATTGATCAATTACTCATTTGTGAGGGTCAATTTACAAACATTTCAAATCTGATCTTAATTGTGTTGTTATTTGCTTTCAGTGTGCACTGTGCCTTACCAGGTTTTACTCTGCAGCCGCTAAGAAAGGTCCAGTGGTGATTAAATATATTACCATATGTTTTGGTCATTTCAAAGCACAATGAGGAATCTAAGCATATTCATGATTCAATATTTGCACCGCTCCTTGCCCATTTCTATCTAATCCATCAAATAATTTCCTTTGCACAAGCAAATTAATCTTACATGTATTAATTACCATTAAGAGGTTGCATATCCCAGAAAATGATGCCCAAATTATTTCATTAATCATTCTGTCCAAGGTGTTCGAGGAAAATAAAAAGCTGCAATACTGAATCTGCCTCTCTCACCAAAGAAAGGTTTTGTTTATTTTGTCACATAGCACATTAGCACAAACGTGGGTGGGGGATGGGTTGTGAGCCATCATATTCTCAAAACTCAAGATTATTTTCCATGTGATTTAACAGAAAAGAAATGCAATTGTATGGACAAAATACATTAAAAGTATTGAATGTATAGT
>NC_045740.1:13235969-13238582 GCF_008692095.1 Etheostoma spectabile
ATTAATGTAACTGTAACTTTAGGAACTTCAGCCAGACACATAACAGTTTCAGTCCTGTAAGCAGATGCAACTCTTTTTTTTTTTTCAATTTTTCTCATAATTAATTTCTGAAGTATTGCTCTCACTTATTGTAACTGCCGTCTTGGGTGGCTTATTTCTGTAGAGATGAGTAATTACATTGTTGAGAAAAGTTTATTAAACGTATTAAGTTGCAAAACTTTTTTACCTCCTTGCATCTCTCTAAGGGCATATCCTCCTTTCAGTGGCCATAGAAGCACCAGCATCTCTTTGAAGACCAAGTCATTTTACTACATGAGGGCAGGGAATGTGATAAAGTAGAAGAAGAACCATTATGACAGTGGCTTAACTTTAATGAGGTTATACAGCTTATAGAAACAGTGCCCGCTTTAGGGTCAAATCAACAACTTAATGACATAACTGAGCAACGTTTGGTATCCATCTCACATTTTAGGAAAGCACTGACCCGGGGTCAGTTTCAGCTTTTACATCAAAATAAATAAGATTAAAAATAAATCAGAGGATTCTAACTGTAATGACTCCTCCTGATGAGACGCAGAAGATGAATATACCCCATACAGTAGGCTGTATTTCATTAAATTAATCAACAGGGATGCTAAGGAAATGAGCTAAGAAGAATAACTAGCCTTTAGACAACTTAGAAGAACATGACTGTATCCTTAAAAATGCATATTATGTCTACTCATTAATGCATATCCACTAAATGCATACTTTTGCTCAGAATGTTTGGGCCTGATGGCTGTCTTGACAGAAGAAGCACACGTGGTTCATGTCAACCTGCAGCCTAGTCATACATATAAATGAGCATGCCATGAGACCACAGAGACTCATTATAATGCTGGGCCATTATTGCAGACCTACAGCACAGGCTGCTGGATTTGCCACCTTGAGATCAAATAAATGACACTGAGTTTGTCCTATTTACATTACAGAAAGGCCAACACACAATGGCCAATAGGAGCAAGTGCAATTCGTACCTTATTCTAGTTGTGTAAGTAAGTGTCACCATTTAGTTTGATTTTGGTGGCTTGTGGCTCGGAGCTAGAGTGGTCGCCCCAACCACAAGGTTGGCAGTTCAATCTCAGGCTCCTCCGGCCACATGTCATAGTGTCCTTGAGCAAGACACCAAACCCCAAGTGGCTCCCCGATGCTGTATAAATAGCCGTGCACTGCTCCTAATACTAGAATGGGTTAAGAATGCAGAAATACAGTTTCACTACATTGTACTGTGTGCATGTGACTACTAAGTATAATGTTTTATTAAGTTTGTTTTTATTTCATGGTGTTATTTTCATGATGACACCTTGATCTATGGACAGATTCACACATGGCAGGGAATTTTTCCAGTTTTGTGTAGAGGCAGACCTTCCATCTACAGTAAATGGACAAAACACCAGTCACTATTAACAAGTGCACTTCACCTTGAGCATGTGTACTGTATTTGCGTTCCTGGAAGAGACTGTCATGTGATTCATTCATAACAGCTGCTTCTATCTACATCACATGCCCTGACTGCAGCAGAACAGTATAACCATAAAGGATGCTGTACTGTAACTGATGGCCAGATGTTGCAGTGGCGTTACGCAGTCTCAGAATATACACAAAGGTTCTCCCCTTGAACCTTCCTTATCAAAGTCAGCATCACACATTGCTTTGTGCCAACTCAGTATCACAACTAATATTACTCCATCACTCATGCAATTGGCGTCTTGGCTTCTGTTTTCCTCCCTCCAGGCTGATTGCCATTCCATTATGTTGAAAAAGAAATCAACATCACGCTCGTCCTCTCCTGTCTAAAGAATTGCTAATAATGCATTGGCACATTAAGCCCTCCCTTCCCCTTTAATAATGGTTTTATGGTGACACCTGAGAGTCCCAAGACACACATACTGTATTCCCTCACTGATGCTTAGGGAATGATTTATATTAGTGTTGCAATCTAATACCATATTCACCACATGGTACTAGGCAAAATAGTCAAATGTATATCCAGAGACACTTAATACACAAATGGATTGAGGAGTACTGAGACCCGGAGGTGACGTGGAGGGTGGGGGGCGAGAAAAAAATGAAACAAAAAATAATAAAAACATGTACTCGGGACAAACATTTTTGCGAGATCTCTCCAGTTTGTTTTTTATCTCCAGTGTCCTCTGCAAGATCTCTACTTTGTTTTGCGAGATATCAAGTTTTATTTGTGAGATCTCACAAATGCAACAAACAACAACGCTAACCTAGCTAGCTAGTAGCATGCTAGCTAGTATCTAGCTAGCTCATAGCACGGCATGATTACATCTCCTTGGTTGTCTAAACATTTCTGTTTATTTTGATAGCCATTACTAATTAATACATGCCAATGCAATGGACATTGTTGTTGAGTGTTAATGTCAATAGCATTTATGAATTTGTAATGCTTATGAATATAAACATTTTATGTATTTAGACAACCAAAGAGATGTAATCGTGTTGTGTTACTAGCTAGATACTAGCTAGTCACTAAGGTTAGCCTGCAGTGATTGACATCAGCAAAGTCAAGATATTGCAAAAGTGTTTGTCCCCAGTACAGGTTTTTTT
>NC_045740.1:13238601-13265166 GCF_008692095.1 Etheostoma spectabile
CAACCTCCATGTCACCTCCGGGGCTCCGTAGGGGATTGGTCCGTGGAAAAGAAAGGAAAAAGAGGCAAATCTTAGAGCAGCAGATGGTGTAAAATGACTTGAGATTTTGGTGTGAAACAACTTGAGATTTAGTGCATGACCAACAGAAAATGCTGCCAAAAGAACTTGAGCTTATTTTATAAGCATTAATGAGATAAAGTGTAATGGAGTGGCATTTTTGGGTCTTGAGATTAATGGCGAATGTAGATTTGTGATTCTGTAAGACGTCCAACTCCTGACTGGCTGGGACTCAGAAGTACAAACAGTCTGAATAATTTGGATAGTAACACAATTAGATGCTGTCACGTTTCATACAGTCAGTCTCTCACAGTGGTTGAAATATTGATTAAGAATTTAGTTTTTTGTTTTCAATTTAAGATGTGTGAGGAAAACCTTATGTTTGGAGTGATGAAAACCTTACGTTTGGCCAAAAAACATTTTCACTTTCCTGGGCTAAACGCTATAGAATGTAAATAAATAAACTTAAGTCATGAGTGTCCAGCTCTCATATCTTATTTTACTGTTGTAGCTGATGGAGGTGGAGCTAATTTGAGCTACCTTATTTACAGTTGGTTAGAATCCTAGTTCAAACCTGCATGGGGTTCAGCCACCTGCAAAGGGCCACAAATCTGAGAGGTCGAGAGATGATAATGCTGGAGGAAAGAAGAATAAAAAAGTTTTTCTACACAACTTTATATTCTATTTTTGTGTGTTTGTTTTCCTATAATCTTTGCTTCTTTTGTTCAATATTTGAACATTTTACCTGTTAGGACTTCATATAGGAATTTAAATGAAACCATGAGATAAGATTAGAGGGGACTGCACAATCACACAACTCAGGGAACCCGAAAACTATTCCGTTTTTTGTAAAAGGGAGGGCTCCACTGGTTTAATCTTAAAAAATGCATTGTATATACACATATGCATTGTGTGTATGTGTGTGTGTGTGTGTGTGTGTGTGTGTATATATATATATATATATATATATATATATATATATATATATTTGCTGTATATATGACCACATCTTAGGAGATGTGAACACAGAGGTCCTAAGATCTGAGCACTGCATGGGAAGCCCCCCTGAGATTTTCCCCACCTTCTCAATAGCCTTATCTGTGATGTGCAACTGATGAACTCCTAAAAGACTCTCTTGGTTTCACCTGTATGGATCAACTGACAGAGGGATGGGGGGGGGGGGTTGGTCCATTTCTCTCTCACTGGGAGATAAGCGCTGTCTGTCAGCTTGATTGACGTATCAAAGAAGAGCAGCCTCTGTCTTTGTGGGGAGACTTGACTTCTAGATAGAGGCTTTCTCAGCCATTCGCTGGACTAGTTTCTAACATAAAAAAGTCAGCCAGACAGACTTAGCTGCTTTGTTTGCAGCCATAAGGAGGTATTATGATGCTGAAAAATGAATAGCCAGACCTGAAAAACGAATAGCAGACTTCAGCAAATGCAGAAGGGGACAATAAGGCTTGATAATGGACACAAACTGTAAATTTAGGATCCAGGATACGTGTCTGGAATCAATGATTAGAGAGCAGGCATGAAGTTTATGGATTACTTTTTGAAAAAAACGTGATTCAACTCATTAGTTTGAATCAAGATTTTAGTCCTCTTTGTAAGGCTTTTAATTCTAAAACCCACTGGTGTCATTTGTTCTGTTTCCTGCTCAAATACGTTAGCCTGATGTTGTCATACTCAGATTCTTGTCAGAACCTCATATGTTGTAGGCGGGGCTAAGTTCGGCTGGCATCCAGGCTGCAAAAGAGTATAAAAAAAGTGTCATTGAGCCACTGACCACTGACTGCTGATTAACCAACTTAACAAATAAGTAAAATATAAAGCTTTGAGCAGCTCTTAGGTTATCAGTATTAATCTTAGGCATCATTTGGGAGAAACCTTTATCTGCAGAGGCTTGTCGACTTCAAGGCATCCCAAGTAAATAAGACTGTAAATACCGACCAGCAGACTGCCACGCAGTGAGGCAGAGCGAGAGAGTTTCACAGTGAAAGAGAAGCTTTCTCCTTTGATACAGCAGCAGGCTGTTTGCCAAAACACCCTTATCCTCAATTCCCCACTGCTCAAATGAGGCTTCCATTATTTAGCCAGAGACCAGCGAGGAATCATAAGACCTTGTGCACTAACTGCGCTCTGTGATGCCTTCCTCTGAGATTTCCATTGACTTCTTGTGCACATTGACTAGAGAATCCTGCAGCAGGTGGTCACATTAAGCACATTCACATCACACCGCTGCCAAGGAAGTTTGCCTGACTAAGGTTGACAATAAGTCTTTCAAACCTGCATTGACTTCCTAGTCTGTTCCTGTTTCACAATACATAACCTTACAACAAGCACACAAAAAAGGTGTTAGGACAACAACCCATACATACTGCAGAGGTGGGCTCACATGGGTCTTCATACATCAAAACCTGGAAGCAACAGGCTGCCAAAAATCACAGAGACTGTTTTACATTCGACTCTCCGTCCTTCAAAAGCCGTACGGTTACCAGCCCGACCGAAGAAGCCACAGAAAAGTAATTGGAAATCCGGCCCGACACAAGGAGCCACCATTCATCAGACAATGATAGGTACAGTTGCATTTTACCCGACTACTTTTGTTTTTTTCAAGTGGTTTGTTGTGATGCAGCTGGGCAAGCAAAGTGTTTTCATGTTTGGCCAGTCATTGCTTTTATTCAGCAGATGGTAGAGCAGTACTATCTGATTGCTTGAACCTGAATAAAAAATAAAGGCAAGAACTCTACATTACTATCTGTGCACACTACCATATTACTTTTATGTATTTAGTCATGTGTTTACACATGTATAATTGAGTCATTACCTTCTATGAAGTAGTGAAACATACTATAAATACATATAGATATAAAACACAGTCACAACTGCGGCAGAGCTTGGATGTTTAAATCACAGCCACCGCTCTTTCTGTGTGCACATCCTCACTCTCTTCATTCACATTAGGGTCCGAAACCAGACAGCAGGTCAGGAGGTTTGTAGACTTAAAAGTGAATGAAGTTCTGAATGAGAGTGTCTGTATTTCTATATTACACCAGTGATGGATTTACAAACTGCTCAGGCTTTCGCCTTGCTTTCTTCCCAACTCGGTACTCTTCTTGATAGTTTTTCATAGATCATTTGATTTGATTGGATTTATTTAATTGTATCAAGAATGCTTTACACATGCAAAAACCTTCAAATACAATTGTGGATAAAAATACAATAAAGTCCAGGACTTATTTCCATTGTGGTCACCGTATTAATGGTTGGACAACTTGTGAGCCTATTCATTTAACACATTTTTAAACAGAAAATAACTGTAAAGTAGCCGCTAGGCGGCTCTCAAATATGACGGGATACTGTTGATGCATGTGTTTCTCTGCCTAATTACTTTAGTTTGAATTAAGTTTTTCTTAGCTCACCTTAAAAATAGTTAAAAGAAGTTTGTTTTGCGAGAATTGAAACTGTTTTTGAAGTTGTTTTTCTGGTTTGTTTATCAGTTAGAAGTGCTGACCTAAATTTCTTGTCTCCCATACCTCCTATCTAAAGTCTACTCTTATTTCCTGTTTACTGATACAGCATATGCCATTTGTGAGCCGTTACCATTACAATCCAAAGACTGACACCCCACTGGCATGCAGGGAGAGACATGGTTGAGTGAAAAAGACACTTTTTTTATTGCCAAGACAGATTTCGAGGTGGCGGGAGAGGTGTCGGAAATTTGATTGATCACCCTCAAATCTAACAGAGTCCAATAGCACACACAGCTGAGTTAAACCACCTGGATCAATACAGTTCCAAGTGACTAAGATGGCTATTTATTTGTCTTGTATTTGTCTATGAGAGCGGTATGTTATAAATCAAGTGCAGTTGGTAATTACCTCATGTGCTAACTGCCAGACACTATGATTAGCTTGGGAGTCAAGGTTTATTGGTAATTATTGTCAAAGCAACTAAACATAAACAAGGGGCTAGTTATTGTGCAACTTGTCAACACTCAACATGCAGGGTTGATAGCAGGACAGATGGAGAGCAGAAGCACTTTGTCCTAATCAGCACCACACTGCAGTCCCTGAGTATGACATACATAGCCATACACTACAATATTACATTTTTATTTCAACATTGTGAACAGTATATAACATGGGGCCGAGGAAGAACCCATTATATTAAGAAGCGGAACCAAATCATAGTGTGGATACACAAATTACTGAGTGATAGGTCATTTGTGCTGCATTCATATAGTGTCAAAATAATTGGGAAACTGGGTAACCAATTAGCAAAATTGCCATTGTATTAAAGCATTAGTGCAGAACTTTTTGATATTAATAAACGTCCAAAGCTAATTAAGACTATCAGCTCCGCACAACTCTCGCTGTATTTCTCAGTATGGCTATGTTCAGAAGATTGTGGCGTCTGGTGACTTTCCTGCACAGAAACCCGGGTAAAGATAATTACCTCTTCTTTTGAGTCCATCATGTTTTTTTTAATTGTCCTTGTCCTCTTTGGTTACTAGCAACTGTATGGAGGAGGAGGAGGGGGGCGGTGCTGTGTGTGGCCAAGTAAGGCTTGGATCATGTGAACGTGCCAACAGTTTAGTTGTCAGTACTTAGAATTCCTCAAAACTTCACACTTTAGCATTAACATTGTTAGAAAGGGCATGGTGGAGGTTTGTGCTCTCTGAATGCCCTTCTAGTTCCCTATGAAACCATTGAGAGCGAGGTTTGTGAAGTGCCCCCAGTGACAGAGATATTGTGTCTTGACATGTGTTTTTTGCAGATGTCAATTTTTGATGGTTGACATTCACAAACCATATTCCCTTCCTCTACATTTTGTCAGGGTGGTGGCAGAAGTCTCAGTGGCAAAGATCTCAAAAACTCTGAAGGAGGACCTAATCAATTAAGAAAGAACTTTCACCAATGTTGTCTCTGTAACATTTACATACATAATTTAACATTTAAATACATAATGTGGGGCATTTACTGTGTGTTTTCATTTTTTATTGGATCTTTTTTAAACCCCAAAAGTTTAGATACATTTAAAAGACTTTGTATGTACGATCAAATACAAACACATCTGTGTGATGGCCAGAAATTATGTCACGATATCTGTTGCTACAGTATGATATGGTATAATATCTGTAGTGTGTGGTAAAGTCATTTTTAACAATTGTAATAATAAGCCTCAGACAGTATTTGTTTGTTTGTAATATGCTGTAATGGTGGTAGTAAGGTTGCAAAGTAAAGTAATTTAATGGCACTATCAGTGTAACAGATGAAAACTATAGAGCTGAATAAGTGAAATTGTTCATACATTTGTAATTACAGTAGGTCGCTTAGTCGTCACTATAAAGTAAATTAGAGAAACTTGATAAACAGAAATGCAAATTCTGCAGCACCTTTCCATTCAGCTCCACTTCCAAGAACGTGAACACAGAGAATCTCTCACTCAAGCTGCTTAGCCAAGAAAACAGCACCAGATGCTTATGTTAGATTATCATACTAATGACAATACTGCATCAAAATGTTAATTTTCCCAAATGAAATAATCTAACATTCTGCATTTTTAATTAGCAGTTAGTTTTCCACAATTTTAAAACATATATATTATCTGTAAAGGCCATTATTGGGGCCTGTCAGGGGGAGACTCACACAAGTCCAAACCTGCATTGGCGGATAACCGATATACTTTAGACGGTATGCACGTTATCCCATGGGTCACTCGTTTTTGAAGCCAGTGAAAAGTTACACACCAGCCACATAAAACTGATTCTGAATGATGACTGTGAATGTACTGCCTCATAAAGCCTAATGAAAGGAGCTGTGCAAATCCAAATGTACCTAAAATAAATTGTTGTTATGTGAGTCAAGGGCCAGTTCATTTATTCAAATGTTATGAACAATCATCCTCTCTTACTAAATGTATGAGACCTATAGTTTAGATTATAAGGTGTCTTTTATTAACTGAATGGCGATGAGTAACAGATGTGACAGCAACTAGACTTTGTGTGCATCAACAAGCTGCAGAGAAAACAAGATGGCCACCAGACCTGAATAAAAATTTTGATGAAACTGTACAGATAAATGTTAAGACTATTAACCAGACAGAGTTCAAATACGTCCGAGGTTCTGAATAGTCTTCTGCTAGACATGTTAATGTAATTGTACTGAAACACAGAAAGGTAACAGAGCTACAATAGCAGGAGTCTGGTGGTTTTATGAAGGATATGAGTGTACACTTACCAACCTCTTCACAATGTACTGTGCCATTTCACATCCAGACAGTGAGTACGCAGGCTCAAACTCAGTATGGCAATTGGAGTTTTATCACAGTACAGCAAGCAAGTTATATTAGTCATACACTATTTAAGTAGGAACATTTTTTTTTTTTTAAACTGAAAGATTTTCAGTTATCAGGTAGCAGATTGTCCAGAGTATATTTAAGCGACATTACACCAGAGAATGTGCCTTAATGTTCTTATTGGCAAAACATTGATGCGGTCCGTGCCGAGGCGCAGATGTCTGCAAGCATCACTAAAGTTCCCCATACAACGGTTACCAACATACTAAAAGATAGACAGTATATTGTGGAGCAATTTGCACACAACAAATAAAGTAAAAAACAACAACAGAGGATTTCAGACGAGTCCTAGCCAATTTGAGCTAAAGTTAGATTTGCAGAAATTGTGGGATTTCCCAAACGGAATACCGCACATACTGTATATACACAAAGCTGTTTTACTATAATTGTGTTGTAGATAAGATTTCAAACTAATTTAATCTAATGAATCCCTTTATATAAATATGTTGGAGAGCTTCTGTGGGTTCCACTGTGGTTTGTGATTTATTTTAATGATTCATTTTTTTTAAACTGTTTTTGATTCAACTCTGAAATGATGACATAGACATGGCAACATATTATGTGTTAGTTAGTGATGAGCATGGTGTGCTTTCATGCTAATTTGAGCATGTTCTAAATGTCTAGCTGACCAATCAGATTGGACTGATTGGAGCTACTTCAAATGCATTACATTATACTGTGCATTTGGAGAAAATGAAGGGGACTCCAGAGCGTATTACAGCAGGGTGGCTTTGTACATAGGACGCTAGGGTTTAAGCGGATATTATACACCTCTCTCCAGTGTCTTTAAACAAAACACAGTCACTATCAGCAGAATGATGCTGTTGTGCAGCTGATCTGATACTCTGACATTCCTGTCAGAGAGGGCAAACAAAGAGAAATCTTATCTACAATGAGCATGAGAGTGTATATAAAGCTTCCTTTAAATCAGCATTGTCTTGTTTCTGAATAGATCCTACAAATATGAACACAGTCTCATGTCAGTTAATCTTTGTTAATTCTGGACGTTAAAAGGAGAAGAACAGGATGTAAAAGAATGGAATGAGGTAAACCTCTTCACAGCCTTACTTCCATACTCCTTTCTCTTGCCTTGTTCTCAAAGCTCCAGAGAGTTCTTGTAGGGAGGGAAAAGGGATATTTTTAGCAGGTTCCACAATCCCTCCTGTAAATAATTACCCTTGTTGCTGTCGAAGCTGCCAACTCATTGGATTGGATGAGCACACAGCGCCAAACGTCAAAATAAAGCAAACGGAGATGAGGACATCACATCTACATAGGCCTCTTGGTGATGAGAGACCAAGGACACTCACACACTACAGCATAATGGGAACACTGAAATTGGTGGAATTGGTGGAAACACGAGACAGCACATTTGATATGCACTGGTTAAGAAAAACAGGTTTGAAATACGAGAATGGGAAGTGCACCAATCTGGTAAGAGAGCAGTTCCTAGAGGTAAATGTGTAAAAATTAACGTAAAGAGTGAGATAACACATTTCATTAAATGGACATTTTAAAGTGCCCATATTATGAAAAAAAAAATATTTTTTCTGGGATTTGAGGTTATTTTGTGTCTCTGGTGCTTGCACATGCATACAAACTTGGCAAAAAAAAACTATCCATGCTGTTTTGAGTGAGATACAGGTTTTTGAATGTCCTCTGCCTTCAATCTCCGGGTGAGCTGCCTTGTACTGACCAAAGTCAGAGAGAGAGTTATCCAGTAGACCTGTTCAAGTTGTGATTCACTCGGATCTTTAACCCGAGTCTTTAAATTGACTCACGAATCGCAAGTTTCTACTATCATTAACACGCTTCAGTTGAGTCCTACTACAGTTCAATCAGCGCCACACACAAATCTTTTGCAACATAAGCTACCACTATTCCTAGCCATCTTCACAACAAAAACCTTTATAACTTACAATTTTGTAGGCAACCACAACTCCACGATTCAACTCAAGCGACTGAGTGAGCAGAGAGACAGTCCGACCCGCAGACTCAGGGCCCGAAGCTCGCAGACCATGGGATTCACTCGATAACTCACGACCCTTTGATGACTCCCGGGAGTCAGTGAATCCCCCGAATCAGCCGGCTATGAGTGAATCTGATTCAGACGAGCAAGTGAAGTCTCTCCTTGAGCTCAGAGTACAGCAAAAAACTACAAAAGCCTTTCTTTCACTTCTGAAATCACATACAATATTTTGCACATAGCCTAGCTAGGCCTACTGTAGGTTTGGTCTATACATGTAGTATGTTAAAATGCAATTACTTCAAGTCGACAATCCGAAACATTGCAAGCTCACCTTGGCTTGCCTCGCAGACAACTCACGAGCTCGCGATGACTTGTGAGTCCTCGGTGACTCGTCAGTTGTCAATGCTAGCGCGAGTCAGTCAGTCTCGCGAATCAGCCGGCTACGTTGTCATGAGTGGATTTGTTTCAGACGAACAAGTGAAGTCTCTGCTGGAGCTCAATACAAAGCATACAACAAAAGTAATTCTTTCACTTCTGAAATAACATACAATTTTCTGCACGCAGCCTGGCTAGGCCTACTGTAGTTTCGGTGTATACATGTAGTAGGTCGAGCTTCCATCGGCTCGGGCTTACCTCTAGCAATACTGAGTCAAGTGACTCGGACAACCAGTTCAGTTTATTGAGTGAGTCAGAATAACATGAATCCTTAAAAGGAACCAGGTTTGCCAGGCCTATTATCTAGCTGATGGGATCTTATCTAGCTACTGCGCATGTGTGACTCCCAACAAAGATAGTATAGAAGTGAGATGTCTCACTCTGTAGCTAAAACAAGTGAAATGTCCCACTCTGTAGCTAAAACAGAGACCTAAACACGCAGGGTGAAAACGGGATCTGCAGCAATGTGCAGTACAACACACAAATGGTGTTTTAAAAAAAATAAACAACCTCAAAATAGAATTATGAACCTGAAAATGAGCATAATATGGGCGCTTTAACACCCCAAACTGCTGTAATGGAACTGCTTGGTGACCAATTGACGACAGATTGTACTGGGCAGATCCCCAATGTGAGTGTTTATCTGTGTAGCCCTCCCTATTCTTGCAACTACTCCCCTAGGCAATGGCTGTAAACAAGGATATGCTCTTAGCCAAGTTTGCCTGGTTAAATAAGGATGACTGAGAATAAACTCCAATAAGGAGGTCAACTACAGTGTGCTATTCTCTCGTCTTTTCTAATGCACAGGACACACATGCAAATGCTATGCATTAATTATGATAACACTGGGTCTCTTTAAGTAGGAACACTGGTGGTATCCCTTTGTGTTTATGTTTTGCTGTGAAACGTCTTAATAGCTTATTTCTTCAGAGTTGCATAGGTTCATGCACAGCCAATTGGCAAGCTGTTCAACGACTCACCAGCTTTTGTAAATTAAAGGAATAGTTTTACCTTTTGGGAAAGACGCTTAGGCTATTCCCTTTCTGGACTGTTAAATTAAGATTAAAAGCCCTCACATATATGTCCATTAAAGATATACCTACAAGCAGTAGCTGGTTAGCTTACCTTAGCAAAAATACTCAAAACAGCTCACTTGGCTCAGTCCAAATGCTGGGGCCAGCTGCAGGCAACTAGCGTGACTTCAGAAGCTCCTGGCCAAAAAATAGTTTTGCACATAACCCCTCAAATTGACAAAGTGTCATTTTTTACACTTCAGCTTCTGCACAAATTAAATCAACAAGACTTACCGTGAATTAGTGAGCTTCATTGGGGCTGGTTGGTGGACTTTTTTACAGTCCAACAGAAACAGGCTAACTGACGCCACATTGCAGTCTTTGTGCTAAATTAAGTTAAGCAAAGCAAAGCTGCTGGCTGACGCCTTATGATTCATGGGACAGACACGTGAGGAGTATCAAGCTTCCTTGCATGTAACTATCTTGTCTAAGAATGTATTTCTCTATTGAGCAACGTCAAACAGAAATTTTGGTTTCTGACTAGTAAAACGGTAAAAAAAAAGACTTCTTTAAGAAAGCATTTCATCTCCCTGATAAGCTTTATAGTTATAGTTGCTCAGACTTCAACTGAAAGGTTTTTCGTGGGCCAAGAAGTGAAGGATTGTGATCAGAAAAGCACTGTCACACAAATTCTCAGGGGCCTACTCTTTTCTGAGAAGAATGAGCAGTCAGCCCTCCTTTGGTAATTTATTAGAACTGTTGGAAGAACCTGACGCAATACCCCCTCTGCTGTGATGTCACTGATGTTAACTATCTGGCTTTCATCTTTTTTCGGCTCTACTGCCTTAGCAGTAACTGCTGCATGGCTGCCTCATTTCTTTGTATCTAAAGCCTGCTATATTTCTTTGTGTAAGGCAGCACGTTGATTTTTACATATCCTTTGGGCCTGCATAAAAGAAACCTAATTTGGCCAAACAATGTAAAATCCTCGAGTGACATGTTCCAACAGTGAACCTGCTAAATTGAATCAATTATGAAATGAGTAACATCAGTCATTGACTTTCAATACCCGCTGTCAAATTCTTGTCCAAGACAATTTTCTCAGCTGTCCGTCTAACCCTTCCCAAATCAAAGCCTCACGTTATAAGCCTCGACACAATCCATCTTTGCTGCTCACAAAGACACATCCTTGTGGTATTTCTGTGGAAAACTGCAACAAATTCCTTGCAGAAAAACATTGTTCTTAGGAATTTGTTTGTACATCTCACTTAACATTAAAAGTCATTAATGCACTAATTCGGATTAGTACATAAGCAAGATTTAAGCCAAATATATTAATATGAAACATCGACAGTATTGAATCAATGCAAGGTTGACCAAAATATCAAGACATCATAAAACAAAATGTTATAATGTCTATAAATAACATCCATACTATGTATGAATACGTTATTAATGACTTTATGTCATACAGTATGTTTGGGGTTAGGCTCTCTTGTAGTTTGTTGGATTTCAAACTGGATAGGATTAGTACCATACCATCAAAATACATCTAATTATAAAAAGGTGATGCAAACACAATCTCAGCAACATCACACCCCTTTTTCACCACTTTTAATTTTTATACATCCTAATTCAGCAGAGAAAAGCTTAGCATGTTAGTGTCATCACACTTGGAATGAAGTGAAAAGCTACACGTGTGAAACATGTGCCTGTTAATCACAAACTTCAGTAAGTTTGAAACTTTTAAACGTAAGAACCCACTCAGGCTGAACATGGTAATCAAAAAGGATGATCCCTTGGAAAACGACCTTATAGGTTGTTTGTACAAGCGACAACTACGACACATGTTTACGAACTCTAGTGGTTGTGGCAATACATGACAGGAGCAAAGCAGAAAGTTGTGGAACCTCTGTAATTATCAACCTGGACGCTGTTTTTGTGTCTAAAGCCCAGTTCAGAGTTCTTTGCAAAAGAGATGAAACTATTTTAGAATGTATCAGAGAAAAAACATGCACCGGTCTGAACTGGCCTGTCTCAGCTTGAGTCAAGCCAGCTGGTGGTGGCGCTGATGGTCAAGTCGCAGAAGCTGATTTTACAACGTAAGAAACATCCTCTGTTTTAACAGCAAATAGTGAAGTCAGCTTGTAAAGTCAGCTACAAAATATAGAAATAAAATCAAACCTGCCATGTTTAAATAGTTTAGCCAGCGGTGTTTTATTTTTGCTGCCTCAAGCTTCTTTTGAAACAATTTTGTCTTCTGGCTGTGGCAACAGCCACATGCAGAGAATCAGAAACGACACACCTTCGATGTTCTGTGTGTGTCGCGTTGCGTCGCTGCTCGCCTCATGCATGAGGTGGTACTGGAACCGGTATTGATAAGGAAAAGGAGGACAGGGCACCGCGGTCAAGCTGAGCTGAGCTGAGCAGAGTAGAGCTAGTACTAGCAGGATGTAAGCGCCAACTTTGTCCACATTTACATTTAGACACAACAAATGATATAGTCAGCTACAAAAAGCCTGGAAGTTAGAACTGGGCTTAAGTGACTGATGGGAACAACAACTGGTCCAGTATTAAGCAAGGCCGCTGCAGCCGGCACTGGCGAGACGAGCTGCCATTTATGTCGTTCAAAGTGCTTGTTTTGCCACTGACATGCGCCGCTTATTATTATTTTACTCTCTATTACTTTAATATTTCTGACAACATTATGTAAAGGATCCCTAAACAGCTTAAAGAGTAAGATGCTTTTTGTTTAACATGAAATCCCCCTACCAAACTCCATTCAGATAAACAGTAATTTTATTATCATTGAACACACTTCATTTAAAGTCAACAAAGTAAAATTTAAACTATCAAAAGCTGTCTTGGTTCGTTTTTTCACTGTTCCAACAATCATCACTCTGGTTTGTTTAAATTCAACTCTTAATTATCCCATTTACACTTAAAATATGCTTGCTCTATATACACTAAAAGTATTATTTATTTAAGAGTCTGGTTGGTTTGGCAAGGGCAATATCTGGGCTGCTTATGGTTAAACAAAAAGGATCTTACTTTTTAACAAAAATGTCTAGGGATCCTTCCTGTTAGACAGAAATTGATAGTGTACATTTGCCCCATTTATAGCTACATTGCAGCCTGGTTTGCAGCTGACGGTTACAGCGTTCCCGCTTAATACTGAACCAATTTCAAAAATCTTATGAGATAAGTCACTTGACACATGGGAAAATAGGGTCCAGGATCCAAAAATACTATTTATTTCGAGAAAGTCGGTTTTCTTCTACACTTACCTAAGTAGTTTTGTTGCTTAAAACATAGTAAGTATTTAGAACAACGCACTTCATTCAGATATGAGGATGGGAAATGCTCCTATGGATCCTAATTTATGAAACACTATTATAGGTCATTTTAGAGGGTAGGAATAAAAAACTACGTGGTAGTTTGGAGGACTTGCTGTGATCAAACCAAGAGTTACATGTTTAAATAGTTAAATCATAGCCACTCCTGCCAAAATCCCTTACAGTACAATGGTTAAGACGGTATATGCAACATATTGCCATTCCTGATGTTTTATATGTTTTTGTCAATTTTTAAAATAAAGAGAGGTACAATTTTTGCTTTTGTATATTTTATGAGTTATATTGATAAAATGGAGCATACATTAGAAATAAACAGTGGCAAGCACACACCCCCATAGCTAGTCTCTCAAAGTGTAAGACTATAGAGAAAGAAATAAAAATATGCACTTTCCTTTGCCCCCTTTTACTTACTTTAATGAAGTTTGGCTTGCAGGTTGAAGGTTAATATGAAAATTGAATTAAATAATATGACTTTATTCACACAGTTTAAGAGTACAGTCAAGCATAGAATGAAGCAAGTTGTGGATTGGAGCACTAACACAGCTACAAGTAAGGTCAATCACTGTCAGAGCTCACACTAAACCATTTCTCTTTTTAGCATTGTGTTTTTACACCTCATCCAGTGGAATTACACGGTGGAGATTTTTTTTAAACTTCCTTTTGGGCTGTTGAACAATGGAGTTGTTACAGCTGTTTTATTGCGGTATAGGCCTGCTCTTTCTAAGTGAGACTTATTTTTAATCTCTGCTTTAATGAGCTACTTAAATTCTCTCGACTGAGAGAATGTGACTTTATTGGTTGATTCAATTTAAGTTGTAATGCAATAAGAAAGATCTTACAGGAGGCCAAGGGATTATGGGGGTTGTGTTGCCTTGTTTTGTTCCTGGAAACAAAAGTGATTGATACTGTTGGGCCCAACAGTACTGGTAAACCTGCTTTTTAACTAAAAAAAACCCCTCGTTGTACAAAATAAGTTTAAACTGACCTCTGAGGGAGAAAGAAACACATATATCCACAGACAAAGAGATCTGGGCCTACTTATTAATTCCAGAGCCAGTCCCCCAAACTCCTACTACTCCTCCTTAAGGCTACAAGAGACAACCATGACCAAAAGCGTGGCCAAAAGCTAAAAAACTACATACTTGTAGTTCACATCTTTTGAGAGCGCTCTGAATTCCCGTTTGCTGGCAAGACATTGAACACAGCGGGAATTATCATCTGGTTGTGAAACTATACAACTTTCTGACACACCCCTCTCGTCGCTTCCCCTTCGGTTGAAACAGGTCAGTGCCCAAACTTGTGCTAAAACTTCCATTTTGAAGCAAAATGGATTTCATTTCGGTATTACGATACTTGTTGAAATATGTTGTGTTAGAACTGTAGTTTGGTTAAAACTGTAATTGCTACCCTGCTAAACCCCGTTCACAGAGTTAAGTTAAAACACGCACACACGTGCATCGAATAGCTAAAACCGCTAACTAGTGTGTTCCTTCTGTCTTTAAGACGTTAGCATAAAAGCTAACCGGCTAGCCTAGGCACATGGTTGCACCCAGCACCGTTACCGCCCTCTTGAGGCTAAATAGCGTTTTCGCAGCTAACTCCACCATGTCAAATCGTCTTGATCACGTTGCCTAGCAACCCCCGCGGTCTTCTCCCCCCCCTTTCACTATCCCATTTACACCTACACACACAGAGACCCACCAACACGTGCCTGCTGCATATCTGTTTGCTGTTTTGCTTTGTTGTAGTTTGCAAAAAGGTATGTAGGTTCTGATGATTGAAGGATTATTGATTAGCCATTGATAATTTTGAAGTTAAGTACATTCTACTATACTTATACCAATAAATAACAGTTGTTTGTGATTATTTTGTTTGTCACATTCACCCTTTTGTTTGTTTAAGAGATGCAAGATAAATTAATCAAATTAATTAAGATCTGTATTTTACAGGGAACGCCACCCATGAGACTGTTTTTCACACTATTGGTTCCTGGTTTCTAGGGTGGTGTCCTAATTTGATTTTGTCAGTGTTGTGAAGTTATTAATACCCATAGGCCTATTGATAATAATTCATTGTTTTCATAATGAATAAGCATTGAATGCTCACAGCCATTGATGCAATAACACTGCCAACTTTAAAGCCCACTTGTATGCCTGTGTTACTTTTTACAAGAGGTAGTTTTGACCTTGTGCAATCTTTAATTCTTCCAGGTTTATGAAAACTTGTTTGCCACAAGTATGTGGTGTTCAAGTGAGCACCATTTAAAGTACACAAAAAGCATTATGGCTTGAAAATAACTCAATATGCAACCCACTGATTGGCTTCCTTCTTTCCTCCTGCCTAATAAGATCCTCTGAGGTACTGGTTTTGCTTTGTTTCTTTAAAACAATAAATTCACCTTAATGAAGCAGAAGATCCTTTACAAAACCTCATTTTTTTGGCTTGTTGCGTATTAGAATAGAAAGTGAGATAATGCACATTTTTGAGTTGCAAATGGCAAGCCTGCTGGGATATCCTGATCACGCAGTGGCGGCTGTGGCTCAGTGGTAGAGCGGTCGCCTGCCAGTCTGTCGCTGCGCCATCGGAGTCTAAATGTGTGTGAGTGTTTATCTGATGAGCAGGTGGCCTTGTACGGCAGCCTGGGCCACAGTGTATGAATGTGTGTGAATGGTTCCTGTACTATACTAAAAGCGCTTTGAGTAGTCGTTAAGACTAGAAAAGCGCTATATAAAAACAGTCAATTTACATTTTACAGTGTAGATACCTCAGTTTTATTTCTTGTATATATGAGTGTTGTTCTGCAGTGAATTAACAGTGTGTTAAAGATCTGCTTTGGCCAAGTATTTTATGAACATGCTGATGTGTGGAGGTATTTTTAAAATAAAAAGAAGTCCAAACTACATGTAGTCTGACTGCACTTTTAGTCTTGATTAAATGAGGAACAATGCAGTTTGAAAACCTTTTTCAAGGTGTATTTGCTGGCTTTTCACTGGACTTTTATCTGCATCACACGCTCTTATGTAAAGATTATGATTAATAAAACCTGTGACATATGTGAAGGACCCTTTTTTTTTGGTCCGAGATAAGTTACTTCCACTCTTCACCTTATACTGAGCCCCTCTTCAATGGTGAACTTGTTGAGGATCTTTGCAAGCATAAGTGTTGAGTGAATGTGTGTTCTGTGATCTATGCAGTGTGCATAATATGGGAGGTATTTCTGTGTAACCTGTGTAACAACCAATAATGACAAAAAAATCTCTATAGCGCGACCTTTTCTCCACTTACTGAAAGTTAAATTCTTTTAAATTGGCACAACTCCGAAACACCAAATATGTGCCCCACCTCATTTACTCCAAACACAGTTGAGCTATTGATGTCTCATACTGTGATGATGTACAGTACATATGCCTCTTAGGGACTTTAATATTCGGAGCTGAATCTGAACAAGCAGTGCATTATTGCTCACATAACAAACAATTATGTTATAATGTTGTTCTCAAAATCCCAAGTCGTGTCTTTGTGATGACAAGTCATTACAAAAAGTATTACCCCTCGGAAGTATGGAATGTCTGTCGTTGCCTGCCGTAGCCATGCCATATCAACATTTTTATCACCTGGAATTTATTCAGTAAACTCAACGTCACAGGATTATACCAAAATAGGGAGAGAGGAGAGAAGGAGAGACAGGAGAAACTGGTTGTGAAGTGCATGAGGGAGGGAGAAAAAATATGGAAGGATGATAAAGAGATGGCATAACATCTAAGACTAGAAGCAATTCTCAGTGTACCTCCTTCCCTCCCACTCCCTCTCATTATCACTTTATTCTAGCCAGCTTCTCATAAAGTGTCAAGATGTTGACTGTTGTTGTTGTTGTCAGGATTACTTGTGCATGCAGAGGGATGTAGCTATCTTCACTCCATCGTGTGTGGGCAGACAACAAACATCTGTCAATCAGTTTGCTGGAAAAAGTGGAAGATGGATATGGATATCCATTTTTTTCCTTATTGATTCCAGGTGGTTTGAAAAGTAAACAAAAAAAGTGAGAGCCAAGGAGCGTCCAATCAATTCTCAAAAGCATTTTGTGATCTATCTCCCCTTTAGTTAACGCAACATTGCCCGACTATTTTAAAGCTTCAAAATCATGTTGATGGAGGACGTTAACTGAGGAAGCCAAGAGAAAAGGAAATCGTGGCCACCACAAATCTCCAACTGGCTTTAAGTTGTTGGCAGGATCTTCCCATTTATAAAAAGGCTAGAAAGTAATATTAGCTAGCCTGTCTTGTGATGTTGTTGACTTGCTTGATGTTTGTCTGTGTTAGCAAAGTCTTTGATGATGATTAGGGTCGCCAAATTGCAAAAAAACACAAACAGTAATCTTACCCAGTGTTGCTTTAAAGTTTCAATAATCAATATTTTTAAATTAAAGCTTTAGTGGTAACCTTTTGGCATTAATGAACGTCTTTTACAGTCAAGCCATTGGTAAATGAGTTGATACGAAGCTAATCAAAACAGCTCCACACAACTCTCTCTGTATTTCCAGAAGATTGTGTTGCCCGGTGACTTTTGCACGCAGAAACTGTGATAATAACGTCTTCTGAGGAGTTCATCATGTTTTTTTAATCCTCTGTGTCCTCCTTTGCTAACAGCAACTGCGTGGAGGAGGGGTGGGGGATGAGCGCAATCAGGGAAGGCTTGTATCATGTGGACGCGTCGACAGTTTTGTTTTTCTTACTTAGAATTCCTCATGGGGGGGTGACAGAAACTACACACTAGCTTTAAAAGTAGATGAAAATAATTGGTGTGATAGATGTGACAGGGTGACAAACACATTGTTTTGGTTTTCTTGCTCACAAACTTCACTCTCAACCTAATTTCTAGCTGTTGGAGACTTTTTTTCTGAGAAAAAAAAATGGTAGAGAACAAAACAGAGCTAAAAGAAGTGAATTTTGGACTTTAATTAATTATATAACCAGAAACATGACCCCACATGAAGGCTAGTGTTCCATATCTGCTGAATATGTACATTAATAAGCTACGTTGTTAAACATGTCAACTTTATGAGAAGGTCCACTGCCCTTATTTGGACAAAATATAAAATAATGCAGCTTTTAGGCATATTAAAATGTAGACATCTGACATTCCTAGCCTTGGCAATAAAATCATAAGTAAGGGTTCCTTTAACACTGAACCCCATCTTGCGTTGGCACTGAATATAAATATAAATCATTTATGTATGAGCAAATGGACAAATCTGCTTTCTCTTTTCTGAAATAAGACAATCGCTACAGTCCAACATGTCTAACAGGAATGTGTCAATGATTGGTTAAATCTCATTTGTCTCTACCAAACAGTAATAACCTTCTTTGCTCTCTATTTCCACATGCTGCATTTCCTTACACGGATTACTAAGGTAAATCCATAAATAATTACTCACTGAAAAAGTGAATTAACTGATTTTTTTTTTTAACCACTGTAAGCCCCTAATCAAGTCAGTCAAGTGTCACTTAATACTGCTTTCAGTTAAGATGATAAGGAACTAAACGATTGACGCCATTAAAACTCAATTGAAAGTCAGTCCTCGAATCCTGGGTCACATCTTGCCTTTTTTCACTGATAAAGAAAAACCAATTTAAAAAAACAACGAATGTGTGTTGAAAGCATGAAATGTTGTGCACTTACACAGAGAAACGAGTGGAGGAGATGGTGGTGATGGGATGTCTTTTAAGACACAACAGCGGAGTCGATGACTCATTATCACAAACAAAACACAAGCTTTTCTGTGTGGTGCCCAAACCATAAGTTAAACCCCATATTAGCTTCAGCTATTATGATCTCTTGAATCTCTCAAGACAAGTTTACTTCATACCATTTAATAGCCTTTAATGTATTTATTTCCTCCATCCCAATAGGATTTAATTACTACTTCTGTTTGATGAGGGAGTTCTTTGAATAGAAATACTGTTACATTATGGTTGGTTTTCTTGGTTTAACTGTTGAAATTGTTAACCTTTCCAATATGTTAACCTGTCTGTCCCTTTTTCTCCAGTGTCCCAAAAATGAGAAAATATTGACTCTGGGAATTCACAAACTTTATGCATATCAGCAGGGTTTTGTGTAAAACTTCGTTAGAACAGATGCTGCTTCACACTGCCATGCTTCTTGCTGACAACTTTACACTGAAGCGAAATCATCTCTTATGCCAAATTGTCTTCCTCACAGCATAAATTCGCTGTGCTAAATCCAGCATGGCCTTTAGCTATGGGTGTTGCTATGCGTCAACAGAATGATGTATAAGGATGGCACCCAACCTGCTCCTCATAAGGCTGCTGATTGCTGGCTCTTATTACTTGGCTTCATATTGATTTCATGGCATGTCGGTGTGTAATTGTGATTCACGGCAGTAACAAGTGCTGTATCAACATTTTCACTCCTCTCTGACCCGATAGGATTTGACGGTTTCCTTGGGTCAGGTTTCTAACATTAACTTAAGTTTACAGCTGTCGTTATCTCAGATTAATGACAGAGAATGTCAAGTATGGAGGTGATACTGTACCATACCTCTCACTAGGGTTATTTACAAGAACACTATTGATTTTAAAAAGCCTCTGCTGATCTTAAACCTGAACCAAGGGCATCACTCAGTCTGCATGCTAATTTAAGCATTTTAAAACCTGAACAAAATAACTTTTTTAGGGCTGTTTGTCACATTCATCACAGACTCCTCATTGCAGCCTGGCTGCTAATTTCGTGTCTACTGGATATCTAAAAGAGTCAGTGGTTTGGTAACAAGTCTACAATAGCTAAGATTCCATCCACTAGAATTTAATTATCTGAAGTTCGGTAAAAAACTCATGCGAATAAAGCTGGTGAAAGTGCGTTTCCATCCACTTGTCGTAACCTTTGATGGCCATTTCTTTTGCAAGTTCCAGATAAATCAAATTGAAA
The DNA here is from genome assembly GCF_008692095.1 of Etheostoma spectabile. Classification (NCBI taxonomy): domain Eukaryota; kingdom Metazoa; phylum Chordata; class Actinopteri; order Perciformes; family Percidae; genus Etheostoma; species Etheostoma spectabile. The sequence goes on from NC_045740.1 coordinate 13,258,737, forward strand.
AGTCTCTCGTCTCCTTGTTCGTCCTCTTCCATCTGTCTTTGTTGAAGCCCGCCATGAGTGCAAACAGAGCGGAAACACTGGGCGGAAATTAACTAAAACTTCTTCTTTTTTTTTGTGGCGGGTGTTGAAAAAAAAAAAGAAGTTTTAGTTAATGAAATAAAATGAACTTAAACCTAATTGCAATTCATTATTTATTTGGCAAATAACATTTCCATCATAGTTTATCGCATAAGCCATATATCGATGAAGATAAAATCTGAAGAGACCCAACGTGTTTCCTTTGAGTTGATATTCATGAAATTCCATTGAATTTTACTGTTTCCATAAGGCATTTTTCCTTCAATATCACTTTATTCGGATAAAAACGTATGGATAAACACATAGCTAGTTAATAAATACTTTATTATATGGTAATAGTATATCCATGTTGTGTTTACAGCTTGTTCTGCTGCCCCCAAGTGCCCAATGCAATCAATAGATGCCGCTTTAAAAAAACAGGGATTTAAATACAGATGCACTTCTCGTAGACACTGTAATATACTCACAGTATGGATATTTATGTGGTTGATACAGCAATAAAAATGTATGGCACAGCAAAGCATAACAGAGTGAGTAATGGCTTGCAGGATAGTAACATTTGTATCTGAAACTGTATCAACATAGCTATAAGAATTGCATTGGGAGCACTTTGCATTCAGTCTCCAGAGCTGAAATCTAAGACCTTCTATTTGCTTTTAAACTTAAACCTGTTGTCACAAGTAGATATTTGCTTTTTATAAAACAGTCCTGCTGGTGTTTGTCTTTTACAATAGTTGCAATTGACAGACTGTGACTTTGAAAAGATAACCCACCAAATCAACTTGAGAGAGAAAGTTCTGTCAGCTTTGGTAATTACTGAGTTAGAAAATATAACTCTAGTGCCTGTCTTGAATTGTTGTGAGGGAATTCAGTTTTAAAGCACAAAGCCTGATTACCAATTTGGTTGATTATTCATAAAAATGGGTCCACGTCCTCTGTGTTTTCCTCCCACTACCTGTGCTGACTGTGGCAAAGCAGGACAATAAAACAAATTGGTTTTCACATAGATACATGTGGCCCACATATCTGCAGCCAGCCGGCGGGTGGAAACAAAGGCACACCCCTAAGTACTGGTTTTATCTTACTAAGGAGTGACCATGCCAAGTCACATAATCTGCAGTCATTTAATAAGGCAGGGGTCCCCTAACGGTTGATGCACCAAGATCCATTATAACTTAATCACTTACTTAATTAAAATTATAACACAGTGTCTGTGCAAGTAGAGGTAAGAATTTAATGATATACAGGATTTTGTTTCTCCAACTAAATAATAGCAGCTTGTTCATAAAGATTTTTAGAAAAATGGCATGACTGAATTTTGCAAAGTAAGGACATGCAACATGCAGAAAAGCACCAAAAAGCTAAAAAACACCTAAACTCTAAAAGCATTCCCACTCTGCATTTATACAGCAATAAGCACCACACAACATAACATGGTGCAGATATTATTTGGACGACTGCTGATGTTCTTATGTTCAAAACTGCCAAATTAGGTATAACAGAGAGATTCATGAACTTGAACATTGTCCATACCGTTTTAAGTGTAGCAAAGCCATTATAAGTGTGACCACAGGTTTTACACAAATGGGATTTCAGCAATGATATAAATAACTGGGAGTACCTTCTGCATTGGTCCAGTTTGTAACGTTATGTTTGACTCAGAAAAAAAGAACAAGGAACTGCATTGTATAAATTACAGTTATTGAGAATCTTATTTTATCACAGTGCAGAAAGAAAATGTGTTAAATAAGTTATGCACAGCATCAGAACCCACTTAAATGAATGTGCCATCCCTGGTATCCATATTGTGTTAATATTCAAGGAGTTGTGAAAATCAAGTCTGCCTGCACCATCAATTATGGGAATACTTTAATAACACTTTAGAATGTAGTGATAGTATTTGATTATCAGTGTGTCATATTTATTTTCTTTTTGCGCTGAGGGATATTGGGTTTTTGATTTTTTTAGTGATTCTTTAGCACTAAATACTGAGATACTTTAAGTGTCATCAAAATGCTAAATGCTAAGTTTGATCAATGACACAAAACTTAATGCAAGATTTTTTGACGTGGTTTTACAATGTTTACAATTGCCTAGTTCATATTTGAGTTATCCATTTATTTTCAGTACTTGTGAAGACTACTTTTTTTTTTTTTTTACTTTTTGAAAAATTAAAAAGCACAAAATTATTGAACCTGAAGACAAGTCCTTGTACTTTGAGAAAAGATAAATGTATTTTCTGTGTTCCCTACTTCTTCTTTTGTTTCCATGGCAACATGAGAGGGAATTAAGGACAGGCTATTGGCCTAAGTTTCTAACTGCACTAAGACAAATGTTCCAGGAAGTACATAGCACTTTGTGTTATGAATTGTAAGTATGGTTAAAGGAGTAATATCTTTAAGTGGGTTCTGATGCTGTGCATAACTTATCTCACATATTTTTGGTGTTTGATTACAATCTGCATAGTGATAAGATAAGATTCTCAGTGACTGTAAGTTACATAATGCAGTTCCTTGTTCTTCTTTTTCTGGGTTAACCATAATGTTACAAACTGGACCAATGCAGAAGGTACTCCCACCTTATGGCACAAAATCTTAAATTATATGATTATTGCTGAAAAGCCATTTGCGTATATCCTGTGGTCACAGGATAAATTAAAATGTCCTGGGCAATGTTCAAGTTCATGATGCCCCCATCCAAGAAATAAAACAATCTCTGTGTTCTACCTAATTTGGCAGTTTTGAACATTGAAACATCCATACAACTGATTAAACATCACCCTCCCGGGATACTGAGTTGCCGATCATTAACATTGTTGTACCTCAAAAATAGTTTGACAATGCCAAAAAAGTCTGGAAAAATGCTTGGTCAAGGCTAAAGTAAAAACACCAATTCATGACTGACAGTATGTGCACATGTTACTCAGTGATAATCTAGATCCTTACACAGTTTTGTCTTTGATTTGCATGTGTTTCTGCACAGTATACCCATGTAAAAAGACATATATTGGTTTAAAATAATAAGACAGGGTCAGAAGGTGTCCCAGAGCAATAATTCTCCCGTTAAAGGAAGACCAGGTCATCTGTGATTACATACAATGCTCTCCCTTTGAGCAATGGCATACAATTCCACAGGCCAACTCTGTCCTGTTATTCAAAACACAGATTGACTCGTTTAAATGAAGATAATTATACAAACCAGAAAGTTAGTCCAGGAGAAGCAGGGTTTCTATAACAACGGTCTAACTGCTTACTGTTTTTGACTTAGTCAACATGGGAATGAGGGTTTTTACAAGTCAGCCTGATTGAGAGAAGTCCTTGCAATCTGAATTGTTTGTGACCTGAAATCATGCACTAATCTCAACAGTGCAAAGCCACAGTATGCCCAGGGGAAATCTAGTGTGGGTGTGGTTGTGGGTGTGTGTGTGTGTAGGTGGGTGTGTGTCTTTCAGAGTCACAAGTTAATAAATAATTGTTCAACAGTTTTTCATCTGTCTGCTTTTGTCTTTTGTCTTTATAGACCTGCTAATCCAGAATCACTTTTTCAGGGAGAGTAAAGTCCCATAGAATAAGGCAAGTCTTTCAAGATACTATCTAACTTTAGCAATTAAGCAATGCAACATTATCAGAAGTGGAGTGATTAGAAAAATAACAAGATGCTTTGATGGAACACAGTTACAGTCCAGGTCCAACTAAAATGAAATGTCCTGCCCTATGTGACTATTCACACTTTGTTGTGTTAAAACCTAAACACCGGGGACAATATCTAATTGTGTCTATTTTTTGTGTAAACTTCAAATTAGATTTTTTTAAAGTTGAAGTCAACCTTCTCTGCTCTACTAGAATCCATTCTGTACTGGAAAAAAATCAAGGCCTGAACAGAGGAAAATACTATATAAATAATCTATATATTTACATATAGGGAAAATGCAAAATCATAATAATTGTAAAAAGAACAGTAATACAATGTATTGGCTGCAAATGTGGTAATCACATAGTTTAAATTGTCAAAGTTGTAAAATCTTACTGGCAAGTGAGGAGGAAAGACTGAATCCTACTTTTTACCTATGTGCCAGTAGAACAATTTAATGTTGCCAAAACACTAAGTGCTTTCAAAAATGATTTTCTTTGGCATTTTTCCCCCAGTAAAAGGGAAGTAAGCTGTCTTCCTTGCTAGAGCAAACTGCAAGACAAACAAGGTGTTATTTCACCTCTCTCACACAATATTTCACTTGTCTATTCCATTTTGGGTTACTTCACAAATAAATGTTGTGTGTGTCCGCAATGTCATGTTTGCAAAGCAAGATATAGATTTAGTCATAAATTGAAATTGCTATTGATGTGTGTTGCCATTGTTTTAGGGTCACTCATTTATCACTTTCTCGACTATATGTCTAGCCTAACATTACAGCTGACTGTGGAGTGATACCATGATACACTGAGTCATTATGCCTATCCAATAGTTATGCTATACCATTTATAGAAGAGCAATGATACCTCATTGTTACCTCATATTCACTGGAAAGGAGGGACATGTTTTTATATTGTTGTTAACTATAAGATATATCTATATAATGCTCAATATAACACTTTCACTAAAAACATTTTGTACAACTGTCGCAGGAAATGTAGATTCAAAATGTGCGTGTTGTTGAATGTATATTGAATTTTTTTACCGTGAGGAACACATTTTTCAACAGGAAATATATCCAATCCAGTGTAAATATTTTGGAAAATTAGAAGACTTAAAAGTGCTTCAGTCTTTGTATTTATCACACAAAGTAAATCAGAAGAAACTGACACTTAAATGTATGAATTGAATCCTGTTAAAAGAGACCACTCATTAATCAGCAGTGCAATTGTCCATTAGCTTTCATTTTCCCGAAAAAAACTGACAATGACCTTTGTATTTGAAAGCAGATATGAGAACTGTCAAATCCATGACTTTTTGCCACCATGCCACAATAATTCAACCACCTTTGCCTCGGACCCTCTTCAGCTAGGAATTCGTAAGCCAAGGACAGGGAACAACGACCTTTCTGTGGCTCTGAGAAAAACCACCATTCACACAGTTGTACCCATCCCTACCTGCACATAATTAGTCAAATAACCTTGAGTTGGCCATTGAATGAGTTGTGGCTAATTAACTGTGCAGTTTGTAAGACGATGCCCGTGGAATGCTCAGGGCACAGAAATACGTCCACAGATTTTAGTGCTATAAAACTCCACATTGCGTACTTGAAGCAGTACGTTTATGATGGAATTACGATTACATGTGCAGAGCGATTACTTATGGTGACCTTTGCCATCTTTGTCAGTGTAGGGAGATGGAGATTTAATTCAAGAATATAAGGCATGAGGTCATACATCATCCTACTGCTCATCCGTTTTAACAGAAAAGCACAAGTGAAACAAGAAGAAACCAAATAATTGCAGATTTAATTATAATTGTGTGACACAAGCAGAGAAATAGGAGAGAAACTGTTTGAACTGACATTAAACAATGACCAAAGCTTCACGGAAGGCATTGCCAACTAATTGTGTTATTTGTTTCTTATATCATGTTTTGTATTAACTTTTTTTCCAAAGCCATTTTTCAAAAGTAATGTCAAATGGTAAATGTGTTTAATGTTGCTTTTCAACAGTATTTTGAGATATTATGGAGGACACAATCAAAATGGTGGAACCTGATTTGCAGGCAATACCCTGCCAGCAGTTCCTGATTGAAATGAAGGAAACGTGCTGAGTGTAAACCTTCTGGAGAAAAATGACAAAGCAATTACTGCGCATCTATCTGATTGGAGAGGTTAGATGGGTTGTTTAGTGAATGACACAAATCCATTTCAAGCCCAAATAGAAAGTGTCTAAAAAATGGGTAACTTTTTAAAACTGACTACAAATATTGTACAAACTCTTTCAAAATGTTGCACTCTGACTCAATGGAATACCGTGGTACTTTTAACAATGTTGTACGTTTTTGATTGGGGCCTCTGTCTCTCTATCAATATGGTGTTCACAACAGGCTGCTATTAACATACAATTTATAGGTCATTACAAAAAAACTGTCAGTTAACACTCAGCAGGTAACCTCTGTATAAGTACACTATCAGAAAAAAATTTGTAACAAAAACATAATGTCCTGGCAGAAAATGACTAGTACTTTTTTATTTCATCCATATTCTGTAGATTTATAGTACATCCTCTCTACCTTTTTAAAAAGACATTTCTGTTAATCCAAAAATCTAAATATGAAAAAATACCTTTACAAAAAATTCTTGTATTGTATACTAACACTGTAAGTTATCATGTATTTCTATGGAATTTGTCAGAGTGAGTGGGCGGGGGGGGGGGGG
>NC_045740.1:13265176-13285918 GCF_008692095.1 Etheostoma spectabile
GTGCCTTGCTCAACAGCACCTGGCAGCCCCCAAAAGGTGAACTGCCATCACTCCAGCTACCAATCAACACTCTGTACTTTGGTTCGTCCTGGGACTTGATTTGGCGACCCTCCGGTTCCCAAACCAATTCTCTACGGACTGAGCTACTGCCACCCCCAAACCACATCATTCCATTCCCCTGAGAGTCTAACCAACTCGGAGATTTGATTACGTCTGTGTGAGGCGTGTCAGTGCGTATATTGCGTATATGTTACTTCCCATCAAATACAGTCAGAAAACGCATAGGTGACTCACCCAAATGCTCTCTGCCTCATTGTAAACAGGGACTGCTTTGTTTAAAAGTTTAAGGTAACTACAAAGTGAAAGCTGCATGTTGCCCTGTGGCCCTGCTCGCTCTACATTATCCCTTAAACCCATCTTTTAGAAGGTACATGAAACAAAACTACAGACACAACTGCCATACACGGCAAATAATATAAACTTGTACTGTAACCAGACAGCCAAGCAATTATCAAGCCAAGTGTGACTCACACTGCCACAGCTGCTAAAGTGATGAAAGTCCAGAGGTTGTTGCTACAGTGCAGTACAGTGTTGCTAGTGCTCGTCAAATTACCCTCTAAGGGTCTTTCCCATCAGAAGAGTATTTATGTTACGTATTCATGATTAAAATATTTTAATTAATTTTGCTCCACAACAATCACATGAGGATGGCCATTTCAGTTGCAACTTCAGCCGCAGGCAACAGTAAAGCTTCCATTAATAATGCAATGCCAGAAAGAATTAGTTGCTGTTAAGTTCTACATTGACACTGGCCTACAACTTATAACAAACATGTATCACATTTCCAAAGTAATCATCCAGCAGTCAGTATTGTCATCAAGTAACGGGTTTGACAGAAAAAGATGCAGTGTCATTCATTCATTCCGCCATGCATGTGTGGCCACACGAATAATAGGCCTGTGCAGATTTCCTTAAATGTCTGTATTTAGACTGGCATTACCAACACACATGTACATGTTCAAGGCTTTCAATTACGTTTGCAGGCAATACAGACTGCATCTAACCTTATTTCCCCTTATGTTCATTTAATATCAAACAACAACACAAATTAGTGAGACCTCTTGAACTCTGGGCTTTGATTGATTATTAACCATCCATTCAGCACATTTTCTTATCCTTTCAAACTCATTAGCCTTTGGTCAAGGTATAGATCAAAATGTATCTGATATATGCACTCTGTGTAATGACTTATACGTTGCTGTCAGCAGCTACAGCATGAGGGGTGTACTTCACTGTAAACAAACCAAGAGTGCAGCCATGAATTCCAATGAGATCTTCTCAGCGACATCCTACACACCTAATAATAATTTAGCATGCACCCACTAACTCACCTGTATGCATATGATATCAAGGAGAAATACTGGAAAGTGTTTTTCACACTGGCAATACATCAATACTCAGATAGGGGTCACTGATAAGCCTTCACTGCTTACAACTATGAATCAATTCTACCTAGGCAGCACTAGTTCTGTTCCTAAATAGCTGCCTGCACTATCGGAGATGAGCATAGTAGAAATACATAAATAAGTAAGCAGCAAGCACTATGAAACCTGGTGCGGGTGCAGGGAGAGTGAAACCAAAGTATGCAGAGGCTGACTGTTGGTCATAGTGGTGGTGAACAGCAGCATCACTCATCACACACTCTGGAGTGAGCAGCAGGAGTAGTCTGCATCCCATTAGTCCAACACTCCTTTCCTGGTTGAGAAAACTAGTTTGTTGGCAAAATAAATACATTTAAAAAACATATTTGAACGAATTAACAGACAGACTTCATAGCTCTGTGAGTCTGTACTTAGGCAAGTAGAGTGTGAAGTTAAACACTTGCTAACATGCTCAGATGACAATATTAGCATGCTGTTACATAGCAGGTTTAATGTTTTGTTCACCATGATAGTTTAGCATGTTAGCATGCTTACATTTTTAAATTAGAATAAAGTACTTTTGAGGCAGGTGGGAATGTTGTTAGTTTTGCAAGTCAAGACTCAACGATGGAACTAGAAGAAAAGTCCGGGGGTCACCAAAATAACAAGGATTCATCATTTGGGACCATGGATACATGTGCTTAATTTCCTGGCAATCCAGCCCATAGTAGTTGAGACATTTCAATCAGTACCAAAGTTGGAGACCAAACTGCCACTGATCTATTGAACAGGGACACGTTTTTCTTGTTTACATCGTGGTGGTCACCACAAAATGAACAATGGCCGGTGGGACATGATTCACAGTCTCTGGTGGGACGCAACAATGGGGAAATGAACTGCCACACGTGGAAGACAGTGACAACAACAGGACACTCTGATTTTAACATTTTTAATAATTTTTGCTTAACTATTTTAAAATTTCAAACTGATGTTTTGATCCACAGTTGTACTCTCCTAACATTAAGTACATGTGGTCGACCGGGATGCAGCTGTTTGATGAGACAAACATTGCGTTCGTCAGACTGTCAGAACTACCCATTCTTTCCACACTTTTAGTGCTTATAAAATGGCTCCCTTCTAGCCAATGACAAGCATGCATCTGTGCCACCATCAATAAACACAGCTTTGGCTTGTGTTTTAAGCAGCTGTTAACAACTCCTGCAAAACTGGGACAGCAGGTAAATTGATATTGTAAACCATTTCCAGATCAAAGACAAAAAGAGATATTGAGAAACTGACAGGTACCACAGAACACAGATACATTTAGAGATACCGCAGAAGCACTAAGATCATGAGTTCGTTCATGCAGTCTCTGCTGTGCAAGATGACTGAAAACTTGGGCATGATGTCTGCCTTTAACATGCTGTGAAGATATTTTTGTATTTCTTTTGTTCCTAGTTGGTTAGGTGGATACAAATGTGTGATCTGATTGGAGAGGCGCAGCTGCAAGGGACTCACTGTGAATCTGTGTGTCCTGCCAGAAGAGACTTCACTCACTTACATTTTTAAATTCATGAGACACTAACGGAGTAATTATTCTCTGCCACACACCAGCAGAGCTTCATAGCTTTACCTAATTGCACATGTGAAGATCACCATCAACGTCTAAAAACATCCTAAACTCATCTCAAGTTTAGTCGGCGCTCACAGCTATTTTAGTCCCATTATGTATTACCAGGTAACAGATTGTTTAGTGCTACTTCAAGCTGCGAGCAGCAACAGCCATTTCAATCTTATGTCCCATCAACAAGTGCAAATTAACACAAAAGCAAAACAGCTTTCAGAGAAGATGTTGAGTCAAACCCATTTTCCAGATTGTTGTAGATTTTAATAACCTCAGTTAACATTAATTACATTTGAATGTCAACCAAAAATCTGAAAACTGTCAGACACATACTGTCTAAATGTAACCTAATATATAAGCCACACATGTCATATTTACAAAAATGTATTGCCAAGGCAAGTTATTTCTAGGCAGTATTTCTGAGCGTTGACGTTAGAAAACAAAAGAAACTAAAACCGGACAAACTCTGGCCCACAGTGAGTTTTCACGAGTAGAAGGGCACCCTGGAGCGCATTTTGTCATGTTTTCTCCATTTAAAGCCACCCTAAGGGGCACTTCATCTCGTTTTCTCTACCGGAAGGGCACCCTAGAGGGTACTTCATCGCTCACGTTTTCTCTATTTAAGGGTACCGGACAGGGAACTTTATCATGTTTTATCTGGCAGGGGGCATCCAAGCAAGCAGTCAGGCAGCTATTTTCAAACATGGGGGCACCAAGAGGGTGCACCGGCTTAAGAGCGGCCCTGACAGCCCTTACTGTTACTGTAATGATGTTTACATCCAAAAGCAGATGCAAACGTCAATTTAATTAAAAGCCTTGCTAAATAAATCCCACATAAATAAGTTACAGTAGATGACATATCTAATTAACTGTCTGTGAATCATGAATTATTTTAATTTTACTCAAAGATTTGTTCCTCCAAACTCTTACTGAACTAGTAAGATGACAGGATCCTTTGGGAACTATTTTTATATGGGATGCAAGTATCACTAAGCAATTGGCAACCCATAGAGCAACCTTCAAAACGTTTTTCAAACCTAGTAAAGCTTTGTTTTGTTAAACAATACGCAAAAAAAGGGGACTGATGTGCTAAACTGGTTCCCCATTCTAGAGGATGGTCCATCTGTTGGCAGCACCAATAAAATGATGCCATTTTTATGATTTGTGCCTGGAAATTGGGCTGCTGCAGCTGCAAAACTGAAGCTGGATACAGCGAGGGAAAGCAGTGTTAATACGAATGTAGAGTGTTGACAAAGTTCAATGTGGAAGGATAGCACTTTATTGAATCCCATGGGGACATCTGGTCATGTGCAACTTCAACACAACATTTTAGCTTAATAGAGTTGAGTATCTATAACAAATGAGGTAAATTCGTAATAACACACATACACTGCAACCTTGAAATTACCTAGACATTAGAGACATTAGAGATAACTGTATAGGAAAACGCAAATGGCCGAGTCAGTTGGACTGAACATTAAACGGAATTTACCCTGCCAGCTCCCTCATACAAAGTCTGTGTAGTGTCTGACTGAGCCCATTACTTAGTATCATATTACCATCATATTTATTCTGCAGGTATTGATTATTTCACTCCCCTCCTTCAATTAAAGCTAAAGCATGGAAATCACTAAATTCAGGGTATTGGGAATCCAACTGACAGAGACAAATCTGTACTCTAATTTATAATATTGATGGAAAAATATATAGATAGAAAAATTTATTTAGAAAATTATAATATAAGGAGACCAATATAAAAAAGTACATGTGGTTTAAAGGAATTACATTTTTTTTTATCAAGGAGGGCATTGTGAGTGTGTGTGTGTGTGTTGCCAGCTCTCTATCTTATCAGAAACTCCAGATGGAAGTACAATATACATACGGGAAGATGACAGCGTATGAAGCATGCTTGTGTTAGTATCTTTTGACCTTAATGCAGTGATAACCAGACTTTATTTATAGACAGAAGTAGCTACTGTACATAAAGATCAAAGTATTCAGATGTATGCATCAATTTCATGCACACATCAGATTGATATATTCTTGGAAAAAAGAAAGATGTAGCCATCCAGGAGAGATAATTTACCTCTGCTTCAACATAACAGCTGTCAGAAAGAATCACATACCACCTTAGAGTTAAGATGCAAGACATGTGCAAAGGATCCAGTATAGGAGAAATATGCGGAGATAATGATTCCTTGAAAGGTTCAAATTTAAAGATGCCTTTATTGTCATTCACAGAGAAAGGAATCTGCATTTAACCTGATTCTATAGCTTACACAGGGGCAGTGGGCGGCCGCAGGCTTCTAGGGACCGACTTCAGCCTTTGTGCTCGCTCCTAAGAGCACCTACACGAGGATAGCGGAGACAGATAACCATATTTTTCAAATATAGACCTATATATTTGGCTTTGCCATCCTGTAATATGTGCATCATTGTTTTAAGTTTCTAGGAATCACAATTAGTATCTAATTACTATTAAAGCTGTTCTTTATTGTACCAACTAAAATAAGACCCAAGGTCATTCTCTGGCATCATTTAGGAATGTTTTTTATGCCTTGTGTATTTGTACTTGTTTATTATTCATATCATTTATATTAAAGCCATGGAACAAAAGACAGTGTGCTCAGTGGAAATGTGTGACAAAGATGAATGTATGAGCTTGGCCTAGAAGAAGTCATGAGGTAGCAGGAACTGGCAACACAGAAAAAAAATTATACTTAGCAGGAATCTCTGGAAATGCGTTTCCAACTAGTCTCTGGCTGCAACCTGAAAACAGCCTTGTATTGTAGTGCATATAACCATTTAAAGAATCTGAGATAATCCCTTTTATAGACTGTTGTAGATAACTGCAGAAGTCATTTTAAACAAAGTCAAGAAGCACCTAAGTCAATGTAGATTGGGCATGAAAGATCTATTATCCACACTGAAGCATTTTTCTACACTATTTTCATGCCAAACACTTCAAGGTAACAGCCAAAATCATATAAACACTGCAGCTTCACCACTTTTTAAAGTGACACAAGCTGCCACATCAAGAAAAAAAATTGGACTACTCCTTTTTCCTGTTCTTCTGTCTAAACCTTAAAGGTTTGGTCCACTGTCTGCTCATGTTGTAACAATTTTTCCAGAAGTAAAAAAATGTAACGTTTGAAACGTTGTAAAATGGCAAATGGTGGACACATTTGATACAGGGATATATGTAGGCCTTCCAACAGCTGACCCACCATGTACATTTAATTAGTTTGATTAGGTATAAATGACTCAATTACTTAATACAGGTTTTTAACAAACTTATACATCTCAAAAGAGGGCTTTTAACATTGCAACATTGCCGAAGGAGCACATAGCATTGCTCTCCAGAGAAAATAAAAAAGAAGAAAAGGAAAAGAAAAACAATCAGTGGAAAAAAACAATTCCACATTTACAAGCCTTACCCCAAACAATTTAAAGAACATCCCCCTACACCTTCACGTCAGTAGTTTTCATTTTTCCTGCACCTGCCAGTAGGTGGGAGCTGCACACGATCACTTTTTTGGATTTTCTAACAATTTTACTACACATTATGTCTTGCCAAAAGAATCACTTTGAAAAGTGAAAGTACAGTACGAATTTACTGAAGCAAGACACTCTTCAAAAGTAGCTTCAAGTCTTCAAGCTTCAAGGCTTGGATTGCCATTGACACCTTAGTTGAAGTATTCACCTCAATTACTGTAAGACACTTTGGATAAAAGTGACCAAACAAAATGGATCATTTCATTCATGTTTTATGATACTGTTGTAATTATAAAAGGTTACACTTAGTCTTTGTTTCACACTCTCCCACACATGCACACACACACACACCAATCCATGGCTGAGACTTCCTATACAGTGAGTCGGATTAGGAGCAAAGAGAGGGCACTTCGATTACAGCAGTAAAATGACCCGCTTCACACATAGTTCACCTCATTTTGGTTGCAAATTAAATGTCGGCGTTGGTTTAGAGAGCTCAGAAGGTAGCCTTACAGAATACCAATATGCTGTGGACATTCCTCTACATCAATTTTGTACCCCTATAGGGTTGTTTAATGAAATCAATTTAACAGTGGTTTGCTTTTTATATATATATATACACACTTCAATCAAGCACAGTGTGTTCATAAAGAAATGACACTAGGAGAGTTGGAAAATATTTGAATGTTCATAGTGGGAATGCATAAAGCCATTTCATCAGCCTCAATTAGACTGCACCCTCAATCATATTACCAATACATTATCATCATCATTAGTGGCTTGACCTCCAGTGTAATCACAGCACGCCGTATGCCATTTAGACAAAATGGTGGCTACTTCTTTCCAAAGAAGATTACAGTGGGGGTGAGTGTGTTGTTTTAATCAACAGGTAGACTCTGGAAGATTAAAGTCCCTAAAGGTGAAAGTGTAACTATGGAAGTAGTATGCTTTTCTCAGTGAACAGTACAATACCACAATCATCAAAACACTCCACTGAGGTATTACCCTTCCTCATTAAAGCCCATCACCTGTGTACTTTTTAAATTCTTCTAAGATCCATAATGCTTTCCTAAACCGCAAGAAGCTCTGCTTGGTATAATACTTTCTCAAACCCCTTCACAGACAGATCACAAGCTCTGCAGTGCCACTTAGCCCTCTGCTCTGAGGGTCTTTTCCAATTTGGCTTAAGTGTGGGAAGCTTACCTGAGCCTGGCCCACTTTGGGTTGTTATAGCTAAAGACTGTAACTACAGGGAGCCTTCTCCTGCCTGTACCTCTTCCATCATAATCTTCTTTCTCAACTTCTGACAGTCTTTACTCCCTGCTGGAGCAAGTGATGCGTGGCAACAGAGCAATGTAATGCTATGTAGATCACTTGTCCCAGGTGGTGATGACACTCATACACAAACACATGCTACCAACTTGTGCTATTAATCACAACCACACATGCCTTTAGTATATGCATAAGTAGGCAGAGAATACTTCATTACAAATAAAGCTGTGCATTACCTAGATATAAAAAGGAAATTTCCAAAGAACCGTTTGCATTTACAATTTACAAGTATAGGAGGAAATCATAAATGATAGAAGAAGTCAATACATAGACATATATGTATTGCATGTAAACAAGATTTTTGATGAAATAGCCTACTTTAAGTTGTTGCTCACCAACTACAAAATGCATGCACATAGCCTTTTAGGTTAGTGAGTACCAACTACAGACTGCATAAACTATCAGGCAAATCTCTCCAGAGCCACCACCAAAGGAAGAAAAAATAATCAGTTGTGAAATCTCAGCCAGAGATGAGGATATGACAGAATTGTCTAGACTGTCTGTCACCAAATGTCTGTTGCAGTCTTCCATAAGATGTCTGGTATGAAAAATATTATCAAATGAATAAGGTATTACTGATGTATACTACTGAAACATCTCCAAAGCCTGAGTATCATACAATTAAAGCCCAAATTGCTGAAAAAGACAGAGACAGATGAGCATGATCCTCACGAGGTGAGGATTGAAAACCTGAAAAAAGTGTTTTTATTTCACCACAGGTATTTAGCCTTATAGCTCAGGTTACTGCTCTGCGATGCTGTGAAATTACATAGCATCTACTAAGTCTATGTACTAATGACATTGATGAAGTAGGAAGTTGCCCAGACCCAATACGTGCAACTATTAGGACAGTGAGGGAGATGTTAAACATGCACTTCTTTGCAATCACATGGTTGTTACATACATCTTGTAATGCACTTTGGACACATCATCAGTGATAGTACCTGTGGTTTCGGTTCTTTTAATTTCAGACCCCTCACCCTGGCGACCCGACGGGGAGGGATCAGTTCCTGGCCTGTCCAAGAAGCGTTAGCCCACTGTTTGTCCCTCCTATTCCACAGCCATTGTGAGGCTTTCTCTGCAGCCTCTGAAGCTGTACTGATGGCTCTACTCCTGCCTCTGTGATTCTCAGGAGGCTGTAGGCCTTGCAGAGTGACCTTTCCACAAAGGCCATTCCCCCAACCTCAATGGTCAAGCACTGTGCACGCCACCCCCGTCTCTGACACTCACCTACCAGCTCTGCATATTTCTCCATCTTCCTTTTCTGGCTTCCTCCATCCTCCCCTCTCAGGGCACTGTTAGCTCCAACAAGATAACCTGCTTGGATGTTACTAAGAATAGAACCATGTTGGGTCTAAGGCTGGTCTACACAATGTCTCAGGGTAATCTGAGTTGCTTGCACAGGTCCACCCTTAGCTGCCAGTCATTTGCTGTTCCTACCAGGCCTGACCTGGTGTTCTCCTGCTCTTAAGAATGAAATATTGCATCTTTGTGGTTGTAAACGCTTGCTCTGGCCGATGGCAGTGCAAGCCTCACGAGTGGCGCAAGGTACATGCTTGAGTCTCAACCTTGCCCCAAAAAAAGATATTAGATGGACTGAGCAGGGTGTCATAGACAAACTGAATGATACATTTTATGTGATAGGGCTCAGTCCTCCATGCTATCTTCCCATCTGATCCATGTGCCCTGTTTCCTCAGTCTCACCATCTGACTTGTTGGCTGCTCCTCAACCCCAGCCATCACATCTTTTTGGACCAGGTCCCATCATTCCTTGCACTTCAGTTTGTCATAAGGGGTTGTTAGAGTGCTTCCCAGTCCTGCACGGCAGAATCCATGAGTTACCGGTGACCCAGCCATGCTTCTGCCTGGTCCACTGCCTCACGTGCCATTGTTCATGTGTTGCCCTCATGAAAGAAGCATCATTTAGAGAACAGTCAGAGGTTTTTCCTTCTTCTCTGTGACTGATGGGATTTGGGTACTTCCTAGAGAGATGTGGAACCGGTCTGTTACCTTCCCTCTCCTCAGTACCAGGCACCTGGATTTTTCTGGCTGGAAACGCATTCTAGCCCAGGTGGTTAACCTCTCTAAGCCCTGGAGGATCCATCTGCATCCCGGGACTGCCAAAATTGTTACTGTCAGATTGTCCATGAAAGCCCTGATGGAGGGCTGACGGATTCCGGATTTGGTTTTGGGGCCTTTGTATTCTGGCTCATCAGATTTGACTAGCATGTTTGTCCATCCATCCATCCATCCATCTTTGACCGCTTATCCGGTATCGGGTCGCAGGGGCAGCATCTCCAGTAGGGGACCCCAAACTTCCCTTTCCCGAGCCACATCAACCATGTTTGTGACCAGGGAAAAGAGAATTACTGAAACAGTGCATCCAATGATGATCCCCTTTTCCAGATGATGCCGCTCCAATTTAATCTTGCCGGAAGTGAACCTCAGATTGAAACTGAGACTATTTAAATAACTGAGAAATTGAAATATTATAACAAAGTTTTTATAATAATCCATGATGCGGGTCTTGATAATGCTCAGACTGTATGACTCCCCAATGCCACCTTCACTAGCTTGTGAGGTATGGAGCCATACGCATTGGCTAAGTCCAGCCACAGTACAGCCAGGTTTCCTTGTGTCACCCCTCCACTGTGTTAAAGTCCCCAGGGAACCCCTGGGATCCCTCCCTTTTGCACAGAGAGGTCAATGTACTGTTTTTTAAGAGGTAGTCTGACAGCCATTGGTAACGGATACTGAAGAATAGCTTCCCCTCAACGTTTAGCAGCGAGATGTTCTTAAACTGCTTGATGGGGGTTGACTTCTTCCTTTGGAACCCACACCCCTTCTCCAGATCTCCATTGTTGGGCAACTTTACCCCTCCTCCGGATAACCCTCAGGATCTTCTAGAGATAATGCAAGAGCTTTGGGCACCTCTTGAACACCAGATATGACACACCATTGGGTCCTGGTGCTGAGCTGGTTCTGGCGGCCTTGACAAGAGTTTGGATTTCTTAAAAGGTATTAAAGTCAGTGGTTGGTGAAGGTGGATTGATGAGGTGTCTACATTTGCCAAGGTCCTTTTCTCGGGCTGCATTGCGCTAGGTGTCATGCAGATAGGTGTCTATCCCCTCTTTTGAGTAAGTGAGGTGGCCACTGCGCTTCCGGCCTAGCAGCTGTTTGGTAAACCCAAAAGGTCAGCAGCAGCTTCAACGTCCGCAGCTTCTTACTGAGGATGCCCTGGAGCTGTGCTCCTCCTGAGTTTCACTAAGGTCCTCAGGAGTGTGGAGGTTCTGGCCACTTGAGGGTGTTTTCTGGCATAGTTCCTCCTGCGTCACAACGAGGCAATTCCTTGAGCACTGCTCTGGCTGCACTTTCACCAAACATCCCATCTTGGTATGGTGGATCTTCAGACCACCTGGGTTTTTGCATGGTCTGTTGCCTGGATGACTGTCCATTCGGGGTGCTCATTCTCCCCCCGCTCTTGGGCTCCCCTGGGGGTATTTTTCTCTGGAACTCTTTGTACCTGCAGTTAGGTTCTTCATCATTGGGTCAGATTGCTGGCCCTTCCCGCCCCGGTTGCCATCTCACTGTGCTGTCTCTCCAGCTGTCTTCAATCTGTTTGTGGTCGTCAACCAGCCCTTTCCTGGCAGTCACTGGCCTAACCAGAATAACATTGTTGTTACGTACATCTTATGATGCACTTTTGGACACATCATCAGTGATGGTACACTCTCCTGAAGTGAAATCTGACCAAGCACATAGAGTGAAACCACATGTGTGGGAGGGTGCACCCAACTGAAACCTTTCAAAAACCATGTTGGTACCTGGTAATGGAAAAACAAGAAACCACTTTTAAAAACGAATTGAGAGACCAACCACAGTAGAAACATGTGCCTTGAGTTGTTCAATTGACAGTAACAATTCCTACAACTGACTTGCATTTAAAACATCACATAAACACATTACAGGGAGTTAAACCTGATTTCTAGAGTGTGACATGATGTGATATATTCCTTTAGTCAGCAACATAGCCAATAATAGTTGGCCTTAATGATTTACCATACAACATACTAGATGGACTGAACATACAGGAAGCCTAATTTGCAGACAGCAGATATAACTAGGTTGCCCAAACTTTTTTGGCCAGTCCAACGTCCCAGAATTTAGGTGCCAACATTCTCACAACCTCAATAATCAGAGACGTTTTATGTCATCATAACAATTTGAGTAAGGTATATTCTTAAATTCTATGTTCATTTGAAAGGGAGAGATCACAAGCAACATTTTATAAAAGCTGTTATGATACCTGTCTCTTAATCAGTAAAACAGTCAGTCTCAAATTGCTGTGGACATTGTCTGCATATTAAGTGATTCCACATCCCCAAATCCAATGTTGATGAACTAGCTGCACTACAAAACACAAAATGCATTGGATGTACAATGTATTCTGAATGAGTTTTGTGTGTAATTTCTGGAAGAACATTTTAACATATTTATAGTCCCGGTGTTCACTGGCCTGCTCCAGTACAATTGAATGCAAAAAGGATAATAAATTTAGCTGAATAATCAACAGGATTCAGCAAATGAAGCAATTGAAAGGCACAAGCCCAAAGCTCCTGTTTTTTACACTTAAAAAGTGCCCTCTTAGAATGTGCACATTAGCATTAATTATTTGTGTTTATTTATTTGAACCTGGACAGTATTTGCCATGGAAAAAAGGCAAAAATAATTTCAGATGGATACAATGCAAGGCACTGACTAAAACACTAATGATGACAGAGACCTGTTAAGGAAAAGACTAGGGCAGAAAAACCCTGAAATCAGTTCTAATGCACATACAGTAACAGTTATTCAGGTGAGCTATTGGCCAAATGGCATGTGTTACATCTGCTGCATTTGCAATTTTTTGCTGACTATTAAAGTTATGTTGTGGATATTGAAGGTCATTTTAAAACCATCCGGATCAACCATTTCTTCCGTTTCAATGAACTCAGGGATGCTTTATTCATTTTTTTGTGTCAGGAAAAACATCTCAGAGATATTACCTAGTTTTATAATGAAATGTTTGCAGATGAGCTTTATGCTTGTTGGAGTATATGAGGATTAGGCCTTGTTTTCTATCTCTTTTTACATTGGGTACAATACAATAAGCCCAGCTGCTCACTAACAAGCTAATACATGTGCTAATTTGACTGTGAAAGTGAAAACACACATCTACCCTGTTACATACAACAATCATCATAGAATAAAAATCATAAAAGCCATCCAATAAACCATGTAATTTCCTTTGGCTCTTGTTGGACTGTGCTGAATAAGTGATGCTGATTCAGATTTTCCACATCTCATTGTATAACTATTGCCAATTTTGATGGTGCCCTGGCCTTGACATGTAATATCAGTTAAAAAAGTAAAGTTAGACATGTATTGTCTATATATTATATAGATGCGAGTAGCCTCCTTTTACCCCTGCTGTATAGATACAAAAATAGAGCTCTGGGTGCGTCATGCATGATAATTAAAAATATTGGCAGCTTGCTTGAGCCTGTGTTTTCACTCATAAATGACGCTGATCATAGTGGAGACTTCAGTACAGTCAGGACTGGGAAGGGATCCAGGAGCGATGTTCGTGAAAGAGGCACCTCTCACCCAGCTGTGCTTATGTAATAGACTATCTCTTTTGAGCCTGAAATTATTCTAAAACAAATAAATACTATTTCCATGGTTTAATTATATCTTGTTTTAACATGTTCCCAAGCAAGCTGCGAGTGTTACAGCTTTTGAAATATTAGTCACAAAGCAGGATTTGTGATGAGCGGGTGTTCCAGGGCTTCAGATTAACACACACACACAAGAGGCCAAGGGAGAGGTCTCAACTAAATGTATTATTATTTTTAATTTACCTCCAACTGTGAGCTTGTGTGTTTTGTGTTTGGATGGAGGGGGTTGGGCCAATTTCAAGATTGAAAAGTGATGTCAACCAGCCAAAAATCCAATATTTTATTAATACCCATTTGTAAGTCTTTACCATGCTGACTCACTGACATTTACCATTTTCAAAGGCTGTGCACACATGAATCCTGCATACAGATGGTCTCAGTTTTCTTCACACAGAGGTCCACAATAGTCTAAAATAGATAACCTGTGGCGACTGTGAAAAACGTCCTCAACCACATATTGATACATGATCAAGTGGCACATTGTATTGCCTAGCAAGTGTAAAAATCCCCGGCATTCATAGATCGTGCAACAACAGATCTAAGAAATTGTCTCTCACGTTTTGTCCCACGCTATTTGACTACTTCAAATTCATGGTGTGCTATGTCAACCATCACAGTGGCTAGTATTGTACAAAGCTTTTTCAGTCATGCTTTGGGTGTTTTATCTTGTCTCATAGTGGTAGTCTGTTTTCCTTTCTTAATTTTTCAGCCTGGTTTTCTGTCTTGCCTTTATTTTTGGTCTTGTTTTGTATATTTTCTGTTTCATCCATTTCATCATCATTCATTTCATTGCGTGTTTTGTTTCGTGTCTTAGTCTTTGGTCACTCTCTTGTTGTAGTTTCTGTCTTGTGGTCTCTTGTGAGTGCCTGTATGTTCTGTTTGCTGTTTTAGTTAGTCTGGTTTTCTGTTCTGTCTTGCCTTTAGTTTTACTTCCGGTGTCTTCCCGCTCTTGTGATTACCTGATGTCTCCCACCTTTTCCCCAGCCCTTGTGTCACCTGCCTCTTGTTTTTTCATTATCCAGTGTATTTAGTCTTTGTGTTCCCCTTATCTTTTGTCAGATTGTTTGTTTTTGTGCTCATGTTCAGCGTTGTATCTTCCCTGTGGCCTCCCTCGTTATTGGACTCCTTGTGTTGTTTTCTTTGTTTTTGCATTTTTGCCTAGTGGTATGTACCCTGTTTTTCTTTGTTAATAAATCCTCGCGGCAAACTTTCCCCTGTCTGCCTGCCATTGTCTCTGCATTTGGGTCCTCAATTCCCTACAATCGTATCACTTTCAGTGTAAAATGTGCAACAGATCATATGTCTGCTGTTTTTAGAGACCCAGAGAAAAATATAGACTGACTATAAATATTAAGCTGCCCTTCTATAAATATTTGGCTGCAACGTTACATGTTGAAGCTAGCAGCTAAAAAAAACCCACACGCAACCTCTTCACACACATCCGGTGCAGGAAGAAACCAGGAGCATTTGGATGAACATTCAGGATTTCATACTGACCTCCCCCTCGAAGTCAGTAGGCGGCTTGCTATCGTGTGCCAGCAATCAAAGAGACTATTGATTTCAACCCAAAAGTATTGTTTGTCCTTTCATTCGGCTGTCAGTAATGGACTGGCACTAACAATTTCGACAAAATATATATAATAGGTGGAACCAAATGCCAAAGACTTTGTAATTTGAGATTGAAGGGTTATTTGACACATTAAGGCCTACTCCTTGGGATTCTGAGTTGTATCAGAATTATATACATTTTATGTTGTAAATTTTATTTTAGCTGTACACAATTCAGGGTTTCCTTTCAGGTGTGTCATTTCTCAGTGCATACCTCCTGTACATCACTCCTTCCTCAGTAGCACTTTCAGTTGGAATCAGTTTCACTTGGCTGTAGTTTAGTGCCAAAAAAATGTTGCGGAAGGAAGAAAGCTGATGCTTCCTTTCCCAGCATGGGTCTGATGAACACAAGCAGTGTGCCTCCATTTTGGAGGTGTAAAAAAACAGTACAGAAAGTATGGATGTAGATTATTTACATGCATCAGAGTGCATTTGCAAGACATGCTCTCCACATTATGATCAGTAAAACCAACACTGTGTGGTGTCACAGTAATTACAGTAGGCAGATCATTTTTTAAACGGAGGCCTGGCTCCATTGAGCGGGGATTAAATTAGATTATGCAGAATTACCTGTAGATTAGACTTACTCATAATGCCACATCTGAAAAACAAAGCGTCCTTGTCCACATTGTATTTCTCGGATTGTCCAATACAAATCAAAAGCTTACATATTGTGAGGAGCATTTTCTTTTGCCTGTATACGCTTTTCCAGCAAACTGACAAGTACATTGTACATCCACAAAAAGTGTGACTTTTGGTCCATGTATAGGATCATATCAAGCATCATAAAACAAAACGTCTGGAATAGTGAATTTGTTTACCTACATCAGTAATAAAATGTAATGTCTTACTATATAAATAATTCAGGACCCATATTGGCCAATCAGTGCTTAATATGTCCCCTTCTAACTATAGCACTTCTCTTTGGCCAGTAGTAGTTCTGAAAATGCTGCAGTGCAGTGGCTAAAGCCTGCGTTTCCATAAAATTCCCTCTAATCTAACCAGTGGTGTCAGAGTTTTTGCACATGTCACATGGATAACCCAACTGACAATCTAGTAGCAGTCTAGCCACTGCTTTATTTCATTTATGAATGAATAGAAACAAATAAATGCAGATTTATAAGCATTTGCCCTCTTTCATCTTGAGGAAGAAGAACAAAAGTCTGAATAACATTTGCTCTTTGAAAGAATTTCTATTGAGGTATGCATGAAAGTACGAGAGGCAATTGAAAACTAGGGCGTACAAAAGAGGCATTTGATATGATTATAAAACAACAGAACGCACAAAAAAGGTTAGTGATGGTTCAATCCTTTCTTGACACAGTAACATGAGAATCAGTACTTTGTTGGCCTAGCATCCACATACAGAAGATAAAAGCAGTTCTTGAATTATTCATACCATTTCCAATTCATACCATTTAGATCCCCTCAGACGGCCGGAGAAAACAAGGTAGGGGAAGTGAACAAATATTGCTCTCTCATCTTACATGAACAACTGCTGAGTAATGTCCTTGACCCCCAACTGCTGCAGAATACAGCTGCATTTGATAAATAAAATCCCAAATACAAGTGCATGTGAATGTATGAGTGTGGAGCAGGGCATTAAAATGTATAGATTTAATAACTAAGCATCAACTCATGTTTTTATTTGTTTGATAAAATATTTTTTTTTGTGATGTGGAAGAAAATGTCTCCTATTTATGCACTCCTGTCTACTTCAACTTCAACTCCACACCTTTTCCAACTGCTAGAACGTTCCAAGACCCTCTCTTCCGTTTTCACCATAGAGTGTAAAAATACAACACATTCTCACTCCCAGCACGTCAAAAAGCGACGCTTGGTCAGGTGCCTTTGGCATTTGTTACTGACCCAAAAAGTCTCCTTTGGGGTCTGAGTCAGAAGCAGTGGGGCTAACTAACTAATTTGCACTTGGTTGGGGCTCTTGGCGTCACTATTTGATGTTGGGTCGGAACGAAATTGGTGTTATTTAAAAAATGTACGTTTAACTGACATGCAACACTAAAACAGCACAGTTAGGTTTAGGAAAAGATTGTGGGAGGACTTACAAAATGGGGCTTTAGGCTACACACCAACCTGTAAATCACAAGTGAGGCTTAGTAATGCTAACCAAGTCAATGTGTACATAAAAAAGCTGTAAACTTGTTTTTTGGGGTGTTGTCCGTGTTTTCATCTTCACTTTGACACACTCAGTGTGTGTTTTCATTTCATCCCATTGATAGAATGTTTTGGTCACCTACAAATGTCTTCTGCAAACCTGCAGAACTTGGTTCTGCAAACCAAGCTAACTAGCAACAGCTAGCGTTAGCTGGTAATTTAAAGGACAGTTTGCCAAGTTTCTGTGGACTACCATACATGAAAATGAATGGCACTAATAACCGGAAGGTCTGCCAATTAATTTGAAATCCCCACTGGATGACTTGCTTTAGAAGGGTTTAAAATTGGCAACTTTCTCTCTTTAGCGATTAGCTTAGCGCAGCGCCATTGCAACCATAAACAACACTGGCTTGGCAGCGTCATCCTCCCTAGCTCCACCCTCTGGTCCAAATATTGTCACATCCGGTTAAAAAATAATAATTTTCAATTTTCTCGCTGAATCCTTTTATTGGCAACCAAACAGAGGAATGTCTGCACCACATATGCATATGACATAAACCTGACGCCATAGCTATTATGCAGGGGTGTATTAAATATTGTTAAATTGAATTTGCTTTTAACCATCTTAAAGAGAGTTATTTTGTTTTAATTTTAGGGATGAAACCTTGTTTGTAAAGTGTTTTGGCTGGGTATTAGTAAAAGCATCAAAACTGCTCTGAAAATATATTTTCACATTTGCTATGTGTTAAATTGTGTCTAGGAATAGACTACTGTGGAATGAGTAGCTCATATCCACAAAACTTTACAATGCTAGCCAACCACTATGGACACCATTAGCTGTGAATTGCTGTGACAAATTTGCCAACTTCATTTCATGCATCATGGTAAATCATGAAATCACATTCGTAATAACCATCATTCGCTATAACGGCCGGAGAATAATTGCCTCGGAGGATGAGAAAAAATGAGTTGTTAACTTCTCATTTGGCGATGGCCGGTGTCAGTGGTTACTTGCTGTGGGTGGAGGAGCATTCATGGGCACTGTGAGTCATTCTCAGATACAAGTCACCCACTGCACGGCAAGCTTTTACTGCAGCCAAGTAGGGTAAAAATGACTCCTGCTGGCCACAGTTAGATACATTGTGTGTGGGTGTGTGTATGTGTGTCTGTCTGTCTGTCTGTCTGTCTGTTTGTTGATCTGTTTAATTGACAAATAAACCTATCAATTAGCAGAACACCTCTGGTTCAAAATATGGGGGATCAGCTCTAGATTTAAAAGTGATGTGTGTGGAATATCTTCTTGATTCCATCTTTGATTCTGACTAAAATCCTCATGAAAGCTTTACTCAATAAGATCAGATACAGGTTGTTTAGGCCTATTCAAAACCCTTAAATCCAAACTGGTATTGCATTTTCAGCTTGGCTGTAGAGCCCCGAACAAGACTCTTTATTTCCATCCCGCTCCCGGTGGATTTCTGACCATTACCGCCCTCTCCCGCAGCGTGTATGTTCTCAGGGACGTGCACAGACATTTGGAGGGGCCATTGCTCTAATCTGGAAAAGTATTAGCCTTCAAAGATGGAGATGTAATTTGATGTAACTTTAGTAATGATTTTCATACTATTGTATCAATGCAGCCACAACAGGAAAAGAAAAAAAAAAAAAAAAAGAGAAAAATGTATTTAGGCTCTTTTACCAGAGGGGCAATTAAGCTTATCAGGTCTAACAGACAGTTGCCCGGGCAACATAGCCCATACTTGTGCATGTCCCTTTATGTTCTGTTGCCACTCGTTCCCGCAGCTTGTGTGTTGGGTCCCGCACCGCAAACTTGAGCTTGATGATGATGATGATGATTGATTGATTGGCCTTTGATTTTGAGTCTTCTCACCTCTTACAGTGAAATTAGTTATTATACTGTGTAGTATTCATAAATATCAAAGTGACATTGTATTCATTTATTTATTTCATTTATTTTAGAATGTGTTGTTGGCTATGGTTTGCTTTGCTCAGATTGTTTAATTTGGTTTTGTTTCCCTGTTTTTTAACACGCTCTAACAGATTTCATGTTAAAGTCCCTGTTGATTGGGTCCCTCCAATATTTGTGTTGGGTCCTGCGGGATCCTAATCCCAATGCAGTCCTCCACTTGGCTGTAGAAACTAATACCTATCTGACACAGTAATAAGACAAAGCCATTGCATTAAATCCAATCTGCTGGAATATACTGTATGTCTCACAATTACCATTGCAAATGTACCAAAAGCTCTGCAATACAAACATGAACCACTGTGGCTGCACCTGTATTTCAATATGCAACAGAGCATCAGCCGACTCTGCCTAAGTGCTGGAAAGGAAGTATTAATGAATTAGAACGAGAAGGTCTACTCAAGGTGGGGTAATTTGATTTATCTTTTATTATCGTTCCGTCCTCCGGTGTTATCATGGTTTTCTTCTCTGAAATGGGAAATGTGATAAATATTGATGTCTTTTACAGGAAATGCAGCCAGGCTTGTGTGAGAAGCAGGCCGTGGCCTATCTATCACATTTTCCTTCTGAGAGCATGAAGGTGTCTGTAAACTAGAGCCTGGCCGATATAGCGGCCGATATTTGGCATTTCCGGATCTATTGGTTCCTCCACTTATAAAGGTCGATTACATTTTTTTTTTTTAATAAATCTTTTTTTTTTATATTCATTCATCATGTAACGCGTTTCTTTTTAAATGTCGGATTTTTAAATAATCAAATATTCGTGCTGTTATCGGCCTTAAAAATCCTTTATCGGTCAGAATCTACTGTAAACTGACCCCCTACCAAAAGCCTGAACCTCAGGAGAGGTTTGTCTGCCTAAAAGCTCTTTATGAGGCTTGTGAGCAAAACACATTCTCCTTCTCTGTCCCTTTTGTCCTCTTGTCTCTGTCTTCCTGTCAATCTTTGCATCGGGACATCCTCTCTTCTTTGCTATCTAACAACTTCAACCTTTACTAGCATCCCTTTCCTATTCTCGTCATTGCTTTTTAGTACCAGTTCTAGCCCCCCTCCCCTCCCCCCCCCCAACTCCGACCCCCCTCTCTTCTATTCCAACATCTATCACCTTCTCCCCTGTAACAATCTCTCTTTACTCTCTTCCCTGAGTTCATAGAGGCAAGAGAGAGAGAGATGAGCAGAGAATTAATAACAAGACAGCAGTAAAGATAAAAGGAAAGAAGCTCATACAGCATGCAGAGGGGACCAAAATAGCAACATCAACTTTACTTCACGCTTCCAACTGACAAATTGAAAAAAGTGGCTTTTTCATCTATATGTGACTAGCATACAGTGGCTTGCATAAGTTTACACGGGCATGGCGTTATTTCAGTTGGCTTAATAAATGGTTTGATTTGCATTGAGCAATGTTCTTATGGAAAGTTCCCCATGCCTATCTCTATGTATGGT
>NC_045740.1:13285928-13306111 GCF_008692095.1 Etheostoma spectabile
ATGTGATGATATGGGGTTATTTTAATTCCAAACGCCAAGGGAACTTTATCAGGATGCATAGTGTCCTGATCCATGAAATAACTGGCCTTTAAAAGAAAAGAATAAAATCTGCCTGCTTCTATGGGAATTTAACATAGGGGTGTCTATACTTATGCCCCCTCTATTTCAAGGAAGAATATTTATTTATTTACAATACATTATTCATTCACAAAGAAAATTAGTGTACTTAAAGGTTGGATTTTCCTAAATTGTTTAAATTAAGGCCTTTAAATTAATTTCCAAAAGATGTTTTTTTATTCCTCTTTTTAATCAATTTTAGCATGGGTGTGTAAACTTATGCAAGCCAGATACAGATATATAATACAGTACATACCTATATATATATATATATATATATATATACTGTATATTTTTCAAAAGATAATAATGACAACAAAAACAGTAAAACTAAATATTTACGCATTTTTAAAAGTATATTAAAATAAGTCAGTTTCTTCCTCAAACACATCTCAGTGATCTGCAAGTCAGCCATCTCAAATCAGTGTCTGATGATCTCTTGACAAGTGAGAGCTGTCGTCAAAAAGGCGCCAACAGGTAATCAGGCAAATCAACATGGCAGGATACTGCAATTTGTCACTCCCCGCTTTAGCTGGGGAGGTCTATAAAAGAAAATATGTAGGTATTTAGACAAGCATCCATAAAGGAATATAAGTTCCTCCTTGTCGCATCACACCTACATAAGAAGACCAAACACACACACACACACACACACACACACATTCACACATTCCTGTGTGCCTCCAATGCTGTGAACAGAAGGCAGCACACACACATGTAAATTTGCATGTTTAACCCAGCCATTCCTAATGCTACCACCTACAGAATGATGATTTACCGCCTTATAAGTACCTTTCTGTCAGCATTCACAAATGGTTAAATGCATACTCTCACTACCAGGTAGACATGCAAAGTTGTCTCCAAGGGATGGGAGCTGAAAATAACAGCAGATCAATGGCAAGTACCAAGTGGAGCATTTTTCCCTCCAGCCTCGAGAGCATGAGCAACACTGCTGGTGTCGGCACACATTTCTGTTCCCTGCTTCTGTCCCCACACTCTCTCACACTCCCCAGCCAGCCTAGCCTCATTTTCTCCCTCTCTCAATGTCCCAAATAGCTTGCTCTGCTTCATTTAACTGCTCCCCTGTCCCATAATGTGTACTGCTTGCACCTGTCAATATGTTATGAGAAGCAAATCAAGGTAGGAAGTACAAGAAAAGGAGACACATATACAGAAAGAGAGGGAGAAAAGGAGACAGAAGAGACATATCCTTACCAGAGCTGTAACGAAGGGAATCCAGAAATTGCTTGCTTCGTTCCACGCTGGCTACTTAGTAAATCCAATATTCTGGGGAAAGGATTGACGATTCCATCAAGATGCTGCCTCGAGAGTAGGGAAAATGAGATACTTTAAAATCAGGATGTAAGAGTGTTGTTAAAAAATGTGGTAAATATGCATAAGGAGAGGGATGTGATATCCAAGTCCAGAGCACTTCATGAGTCCTTTCCGTCAGCCGCGAAGCCACACGTGTATACACACTGACACATGCGGTTCACACGGCAAGCCACACACATTCACACACAAACAAGGAGGGGTTGTATCCTCTGTTAGTCTCAGCTAGGCTGAAAGATTGAGGGAGAATGAAGGAGGGATTGCGATAGAGGGAAAGAGAGACACAGTGGAAGGGAGGGGATCTGGAGAAGGGTAAGGTGGAGGGAGGAGCCGCAGTATGTGATGAGAGATTGAGAGAGGGGAGGGAGGAGGATGAGGGGAGGAGAGACTCTCTCAGTCCTCCTTGTTTCTACCTCAATTTTAACTGCACTGTGATCTGCACAAACGTAACAGTTGGCGTTAATGAAATCACGTTTTTCCATTACTCCAACTGAAAAGACAATGGGTGGTGTTAAACGGCTAAATACAGAGATGAAAGCGAACAACACAGAAGCCATTACAATTGTCGTGTTGCCCCTTCCTCATGCACAACGCCAAACAGATAAATAAGATGGAAAGATGGATGATAAAGATGAGAAAAGGGAGGAGGTTAATGCACTGGGCAGAAATCCAAGATCTAAACACACCCTGGGTAGGACAGTAAATCAACTTGGTGCAATATCAACTAACTTTGTAAACAACTCTCACATCACTTCATCTAACTGTAGCAACTGCCAGCACTCATGGTATCACATTTACACAGATACAAACTTGCTAATCATGACCACAATCAGATATATGCTAATATGTGGTATATAGGACGGGACATTTCAAAATCACAGTAAAAGCAACACAAGTTTTTACTGCGCACCCTACGACTGTCTCAGAAATGTATTTTAGTATGATCAATATCCAAGCAAAAAAGTCAAAGGCAACAATCTTTTTTTTTTTTCTTAAAATTCTCACAAATAGACCAAAACTGCAAGTTCAGTTCTTCAGTTCTTTTTTTCCTAGTACTTCCTGAAGCAACTTTTGTGAAAGGGAAATTGTGCCTAATCTATTTATCCTTGGGTCTTTGCTCTAACAACAATTTATCCTCAAGAATTGTCCAACCAACCACGCACATTATAACATTTTTCTGCCAACACGTCCTTTGAAACGCACAGCGGGCATCCCTCGGCTGACATGAATCACTCTACATGTATTTAATCCTACACTGATGATTCATGCTCTAAATCAGCGTGCACTTCGAGGCAAGGGTTAAAAGTATGGGTGGCATAAGCGGTCAGTTTACAGGATTAAGAACCAGGGGTGGATGTGCGTGGGGCTCCGAGGATATCTCTCTCCTTTAGTGGAACCATGGTTGTTAGCGGATGCCCTTCACTGGTTAAGGCTCTTTAGTTGGCCTTGGTGGAAAAAGACCTTTACACAACTGGCTTGTATGTTATCACTTCAAATGTACAAGCTGACAGAAATTGAATAATACACCATTCAAAAATTTCTTTGAAATATTTGTATTTTGCTTTTTTCAACATAAGATGCAACACTTTCAATTAAAGTTAGTCTCACTGCTGCATTAATAAAGGCAGCAATGGCAGTAGCTCAGCCCGTAGGGAGTTGGGGGGGGGGACCAGATGGACCCGGATGGACCGAAGTGGGTTGAATGTGGACTGGTAGCTGGAGAGGTGCCAGTGCACTTCTTGGGCACTGCCAAGGTGCCCTTGAGCAAAGCATTAAACCCCCTCAAACCGCTCAGGGCGACTGTCCAGCAGTCACAGCCCACTCACTCTCTCCATTTGCGCATTTAAAAGGACCGGAGCATTTTCCAGCTGCGTTCCGGTTTTGTTCCGTCCTGCGCCACGCGCTTCAAGAGCGGAGTGTCTTGCTGCCCAACTCGCAGATTTTGTCTATACAATTTCAGAATGCTCCGCGGCTCGTGTGAAAATATACCAGCAGTGTATCTTTAGCGAACGCTGCTTTAGACACACTTTACACATGCTTTACGCACACTTTACACACGCTTCTGGGACACAGCGCCACTGGTGGATTGTCAAGCATTGACTTAAATGGCCGCGGTTGCTCACAGGCATTGTCCAGGAACACATCCCAGACGCGCCCGGTGGAAAATTAGTTCTTAACTCTCTTCAGTCTCTGCATTGTTATGCAAGCAGCTTTGTGATGCTGCACACAGTAGTGCTTTTAGGAAGTGCTAACTCCTCATGCCAACGTGCCCACAATGACAAAAGCTAACATGCTAATGTTTAGCAGGTATGATGTTCACCAACATTTGCTAATAAGCACGAAATACAAAAAAGCAGTTGAGGCTAGTGAGAATGCCTATGGCTAATGGTAATTGTTGTTGCCAGGTTACATCATTTGAGGCTTTAGTTAACAAAGGTATGCAAACAGACATCCCGGAAACCCCAAAAAACATTTCTTGTACATTGAGTTTTTCTATTTTTCTCTATGGTGAGAGAGCTGCCAGGACATTTTCCTTATACTGTTATTAAAAGTAAGATCCATTTACTCAAAAATGTTTTTTGTCTTTTCAAGTTAATGTTTTTCATTTTAGCAATTTTGGTACTGTTAGGGGGGACAGAAGGATGGACTCAAATGCACGGCTCACAGGGAAGGTATTATTAGGAAAAAGGGGATGAGTGGAGATGGACGCCAGGAGCAGGTGGGGTGGCGGACCGGGGGACTGTGCAGGAGACCGGGAGCGAGGCCGGAGGGCTGAGGGCACGGCGAGCGAGCACGGAGGACGGAGCCTGGTGGCGGCGAAAGGGAGAGATGAGAGTGGAGAGCTGCGGTGGCAGAGGTGCAGCAGTGCGAGGGGCAGAGCAGATGATGAGGAGGAGACGCCGTGGAGGAGGACTGGTGGGGGGTCCGAAGCCAGCCGGCCGGAGATTAACTGAAACAGGAAAACACAGGGAGAGTCAGTAACGACAGATACAAAGACACAACGGCTAGCACAGGAATTTAGCAGAGGTTCACCCATGTAGCGATCTGACGATCAGTGAAGAGTGATGCAGAGCCAGGGTATATAAACAGGATAGAGATGATGGCAGGCAGGTGTGGATGGCTGGAGCGGGTGAAGGCTGGCAGGTGCGTCTGATGTTGGTGATTGGCGTTGACGGGAGGCAGGTGTGTGTGATCAGCTGGCTTCGGACGGGAGAGCAGGAAAACCAAAACAGGAAGGCAAAACCAAAACAAGATAGGCTGGGCAAACGAGACTTAGAGTAGTGAAAAGTAATAAGGGAGACAGACTCACGACCAGCCGGGACCCCGCCATGACAGTACCCCCTCCTCAACGGACGCCTCCGGGCGGGCCGCCAGGCTTGTTCGGGTGGGCCCTGTAGAACTCGTCCAGTAGCGTGCGATCCAGGATTTGGCTGGCTGGGACCCAAGAGCGTTCCTCCGGGCCGTAGCCGGCCCAGTCCACCAGGTACCGGTATCCCCGACCCCTGCGCTGCACGTCCAGGAGGCGACGTACCGTATAGGCCGGGTGGCCGTCGATGATCCGTGGGGGAGGAGGTGCTGCCACTGGGACGGAGTGGGAACTGGTGGCGACCGGTTTGACCCGGGACACGTGGAATACGGGGTGGATCCTGAAGTGGGACGGGAGTTTGAGTCTGACGTTGGTGGGAGACAGGACAGCTTCGACCACGTAGGGACCCACGAACCGTGGCGTGAGCTTCTTGGAGGAGTGGTGAAGCGGGAGATCCTGGGATGACAACCACACCTTCTGGCCGGGCCGATAAGCGGGGGCTGGTCCGGTACCGGTCGGTCGTGGCCTGGGCACGACGGACGGCGGACTCCACCTCCCAGACCAGGGAGGCCACAGGCAAGAACGGGGAGGATGAATTCGGGTGGGTTGACCGAGTCATCAGAGGAGTGGAGCGGATAGGCGTCAGGCTTGGTGTTCCTGGATCCGGGCGATGGACAAGGTAGCAGAACAGGTAAAAAACGGGCCCACCTGGCTTGGCGTGCGTTCAGTCTCTGGGCTGAGTGGAGATAGCAGGTTTTTATGGTCGTCTCCAGACGAGGAAGGTTTGTTGGGCGCCCTCCAGCCAGTGTCTCCACTCCTCCAAGGCTAGTTTGACGGCTAGAAGCTCCCGGTCCCCCACACAGTAGTTCTGCTCTGGGGAGGTGAGGCGTTTAGAAAGAAAGCACATGGATGGAGTTTTTGATCCGAGGGTGCGCTGGGACGGGTGGCCCCCCCCCCCACGTCCGAGGCGTCCACCTCCACTATAAACTGAAGGGCAGATCAGGGTTAGAGAGGATAGGGCGGAAGTGAATGGATTTAGACGGGAGAAGGCTGCAGCAGCTTCTGGAGACCAAGTGAAAGAGACGGAAGGTGAGTGATCGGGTGAGCGGAGCGGCTACGGAACTGTAGTTTCGTATAAATCGTCTGTAAAAGTTGGCAAACCCTAGGAAGCGTTGCAACTGTTTGACAGACGTGGGAGTGGCCAGTCGACCACGGCTTTAATCTTAGCAGGCAGCCCTAACTGCCCGCACTCAATAATGAAACCAAGGACTGAACTGAGGAAACACCGAACTCACACTTCTCGGCCTTCACGAACAACCGGTTCTCCAGGAGCCGCTGCGCACTAACCGGACATGTTCTGTGTGCTGGACTGGTTCAGGGGAGAAGATCAGATGTCGTCCAGTACACGAAGACGAAGCGGTGAGGTAGTCACGAAGACATCATTGACGGGCCTGAAACAGCAGGTGCATTGGTAGACCAAAGGGCATTACTAATCCTCATAGTGACCGAGAGGGGTTTAAAGGCTGTTTTCCACTCGTCCCCCTCCCGGATCCGGACCAGATGGTAAGCGTTACGGAGGTCCAACTTGGTGAACCCCGTGGACCGGGAGAGGGACCCGTAGACAGAGTCCATAAGGGGTAATGGGTACTGTTTTCTGACCGTGATTGCGTTGAGCCCCCGGTAGTCGATACACGGGCGGAGGGTTTTTCTTTCTTGCAACGAAGAAAAAACCGGCGCCCAGCGGAAGGTGGGCGGATGATGCCGCGCGAGGGCCTCCTTAATATACTCTCCATAGCCTCCCTCTCCGGACCGGATAGCTTAATAACCGACTAGTGGGCAGAGGGGCGTCCGGAAGGGCTATTGGAGCAGTCGTAGGGGCGGTGTGGGGGCAGGATGTGGCCTGGTCCCACGACACCAGGCTAGGTCGTGGTATTCCGTCGGGACCGAAGACAGTCAGAGGGGTTGAGAGGTTTATCGAACGTGGCAATGTTACGGGGGCTAGCGCTGACAGAAGACAGGAGGAATGGCAGGCTGCACTCCAGTTTCTGATCTTCCCCCCGCCCAGTCCACATTGGGGTTGTGAGTGGCGAGCCAGGGAAACCAAGGACAATGGGAGAGGCCGGGGAGGAAATGAGGTGAGAGAGAGTCTTCATGGTGATTACCGAGGTGGAGACGTAACGGGGGGGTGCAGTGTGTATAGTGCCAGGACTGGCCGTTGAGACTGGTGGCCCGAGAGGAGTGTCGAGCGGGATGTGGGGAATAGACAGTTGCGGGCGAGTTCGATGTCGATAAAGCTTTCGTCTGCACCCGAGTCAACTAGTGCCCCCAGGGGGACGGAGACGTCCCGCCAGGACAGGAGACATCTACATATGCGCTGTTTGGGAGGAGTTGGCTCGCCAGAGCTCCCACTGCTACTGACGAGCCTGCCTTTTGGCCGGACGGTACAAGAGGAGAGAAATGGCCGATTCCCGCAATACAGGCAAAGACCCGCGAGGCGGCAACGCTCACTTTCCCTGGGGACAGACGAGCTTTACCTAGCTGCATGGGCTCCGGAGGCGGGGACACGATCGAGCGGGGGACGTCGGGTCGTGACTGGGAAAGCGGGGGAACAGAGCCCCTAGACGTGGGCGGACCGACCCGGGTAGAGGTGAGCCCCGAGACCGCGCTCTCTCTCCCTCTCCCGTCGATTGTCTAAGTCGATGGGCTGCACCGATTAGACCATCCAGGTCCCCCCGGCTCATCCCTGGTGGCCAAGATGTCTTTGATTTTGTCACTGAGCCCAGCCAGAACGCGCAGCGGAGGGCCTGGTTGTTCCACTCCGAGCCGCGGCCAAGATGCGAGTCGACGGAGTACTCCGCGACGCTGCGTCCCCCTGCCGGAGAGACATGAGGCGGGAGGCCTTCTCCAGGCCCCGCACGGGGTGGTCGAACACCGCCTCAGCTCTCCTCGAAGGAGATTATGAGGCGAGGAGGTCCGCCTCCCCTGACTCACCGCGGCGTACCAGATAGCGCGCATCGCGAGCAACCCCGCAACAAAACACACTCTGGCCTCGTCGGAGCGGAAGGTTACGGTTGTCTGCTAAACACCAGGGAGCACTGACTAAGACCCCTCGCTTGTTCCCAGCACGCCGGAGAATTGTCGGGCGTAGACACGGGGTTTCAGAGGGGTGACGGGACGGAATTAACCGGAGCAGGATGCGTGAGGGGAGCAGGCGGAGCAGACGGGAGGTGACCGGATGGTGTTGTCGGCAGGAACGGAAAGTGGAGAACCAAGCTGCCTAGCTATTGTCTGAACGTCCGCAGTCAGGGAGCGGATAGCCTCGCCATAGCCGTAAGGCGGAGGTGTGATGGCCGAGCAACGAACCCTGGGCGGCTACAGCGAAGCTAAGTCCTGGGGGAAGGAGAGGGATCGGGAGCGGGGGTGCCGGCTGAGTCCATGGGTGACTTGATCGTACTGTAGGGGGGACAGAAGGATGGACTCAAATGCACGGCTCACAGGGAAGGTATTTATTAGGAAAAGGGGGGATGGAGTAGAGATGGACGCCAGGAGCAGTGGGTGGCGGACCGGGAGACTGTGCAGGAGGAGCCGAGCGAGGGCCGAGGAGGGGGCTGAGGGCACGGCGCAGAGAGAACGGAGACGGAGCCTGGTGGCGGCGAAAGGGAGAGATGAGAGTGGAGAGCTGCGGTGGCAGAGGTGCAGCAGTGCGAGGCAGAGCAGGATGATGAGGAGGAGACGCCGTGGGAGGAGGACTGGTGGGGGTCCGAAGCCAGCCGCCGGATTAACTGAAACAGGAAAACACAGGGAGAGTCAGTAACGACAGATACAAAACACAACGGCTCACAGGAATTAGCAGAGGTTCACCCATGTAGCTGATCTGACGATCAAGTGAAGAGTGGATGCAGAGCCGGGTATATAACAGGAGTAGATGATGATGGCAGGCAGGTGTGGATGCTGGAGGCGGTGAAGGCTGGCAGGTGCGTCTGGATGTTGGTGATTGGCGTGGACGGAGAGCAGGTGTGTGTGATCAGCGG
Source organism: Etheostoma spectabile (assembly GCF_008692095.1). NCBI lineage: Eukaryota > Metazoa > Chordata > Actinopteri > Perciformes > Percidae > Etheostoma > Etheostoma spectabile. Next base: position 13,294,716 of record NC_045740.1, read on the forward strand.
GCTTCGGACGGAGAGCAGGAAACCAAACAGGAAGCAAAACCAAACAGATAGGCTGGCAAACGAGACTTAGATTAGTGAAAAGTAATAAGGGAGACAGACTCCCGACCAGCCGACCCCGACCATGACAGGTACTTTAATTTAAAGTCCCACAGTATTTGCTATAGTGGTATTATTGTGCACATGGAACATGGATGCATTCGCACAAACAGAGTGTCATCGTCAATGCAGTTAAATATAGCCGGATTACCCATGGACAGGAATCCAGTGTTTAGGAAATCAGGAAATTGAAATAGTTATAAACATTTGGTCAATAATGCAGACAGCATGTGTGTGGAGATGCATAATTATTTGGGGTATTATTGTGTTGCGGGACCTAATGCATTGCAGAGATTAGTTTCTTTCCCTTTCAAATACACTGCAGCCTCTCCTCTCCCGGGGTATTTAAAGGGTCAGTTCCCCCGCTCTACCAGGTGAGCTAACCAGGAACCCGCTAACAGTATACATCTCATTCTAACTAAATGTGAAGGAAATATTACAAAAAAATGTTGTTATTGAAGGAGCAGAAGAAGCCATTAACCTTTAACATGTAAGGGAAGTACTGTATGTGTTGCAATGTGGTAAAAGAGATGTTTGTGCCTATGGAAAGCTGTAGAGAACAGGCTCCAATGGATGTTTTTGTCGGGATTATGTTCACGGTGGTCGGATGTTCACGACATCAGCATCAGAGAAAACCAACTCCGAGTCCATTGAGACTTTTTACTGCTTCTACTGTGTGTAGGAATATTTATGGTTCAGTATTTGAACGCGTGGCCGCTGCGTCAAGGAGTAAACCTCCATATATGTGCCCCTGCTCTACCAACTGAGTCAACCCAGCCACGAAGCTCAATTAATTTAATTTAATTTCAGCCTAATCTGCCATGATTGGCGTCTGCATTTGAGTCCTACTTCCTGTATGCTAGTTGCTAAAACTGACAAAAATAGGATGAGTTCATGTCCAAAACATCAAACATCCAAAATGGGGCAATATATCTGAATGTCATCATTCAGTAACTCTAACAGTATAAAAATTCTTTTAAACAAAGGACCATTTCTGAACTGTCCGCTCAAAGGTGCCTAATTTGTAAATTAAGCGTACTGTCATTAGTAAGTAATTTTCTGCAGTCTACATTTTTTGCTTCTCCATCACACCCGGCCTAGAAATAGTCCAGGAAATAACCCCCCTTAATATCGCAACTTGTCGATTTGTGATCAGTTTTCATACACTTACATACTTACAGTACACCAGCCTGACTAGCTGTTTCCCCGGTTCACATTCTTTATGCTATGCTCCCAGCTCCATATAAGCATACAGACATGAGATTGGCATCTTCTCATCTCATAAATCTTGCAGAGATGTTGTGATAATCATTATTGTACACAGAACAAACAGTGAGTGCTTATCTTTGAGTGAAGTCAATATTTAGTGATAGTCCTAAATAGTCCTAAGCTTGGATATTGGATTGATGGTTAGCTGATTGTTTCAGGGCAATGTCTGCATGCATGCCACCACCCAGAGACATACACATGTCACAGCAAATAATGGTGTTTTTTTCCCCCTCTTCTTTCCCTTTCTTTCTAGAAGTTTCAGTTCATTTATTTTTTTATTACATAACAACGGAGAAATGTTGCACCTGCAGTTTCTCTCTGCGAGGCAAACAGATGCTTCTGCGGGATTGTGAAAAAGGGTTGGTGCTTGGAGCCAATCATACACAACCATGAATTATTAAATAGTACCTCCAGCAAAGTCTGGACTTTTTGTCCATCCACACAGAAGGCAGTTCCAGCTTTTACTGCAATCCGAGTGTTTGCTCTTGTCATTGATTAGCATTTGCAGTGTTGTCTCCAGAGTAAACCAGGCACAAAATTGTAGCTCTGTGCATGACAGTATTTCTCCTTTCTCAATACCATTGTGACCCCAACAAGCATTCATTTCTGAATTTCCCAATGGATCGCTCAGCCAGTTTGGCATATGCATGTCTGCATCAAGGAAAATGGTGGATTGGTGTGTGTGCGTGTGTCTCTGCATGCTTGCGTGCCCATGCACCGTTATAGATTGCCTGCGCTCAAGCAATCTGTTGTTTCCTCGGCAGACATGAAAAAGGAGGTTTCCTTTTTTGGAAATCCTGCAACATTACACCTATGTGGTAGTTGTTATTGTAGATCATAGCATGCATGCATGTGCCTGAGATTTTATATTCTCATCTCTTTGCGGATAGTGTTGCGGGAGACTTTGAAATCCTATATAATAAACTAATAACATTCAATTAATTTACTATCAAATATGTTAAAATTCATGGAAGTGTGTCATGGAAATGTGTTGTTCTACAACAGCAAATGATTCAAATACAGGATTTTCTGAGAACAAAATACAAATATAAAAAAATACATTATAAAATGATTATTTTGGAAGTAACTGACTTCAAAACAAACACAAAAAAATCTAAATCAAATTGAAGATTTTTTTGTTTTAGATTTAAGGCATCAACAAACAATTATTTAAGGCTCCTATGTACAATAAACGTAAAGGTACACTATTTTAAATGGCCTAATTCACTTGCATTGTTCATATTCCTTTGTGCTTTCACAGCAGTTTCCCCAGGAAAATCTTATTATTTAGCCAATATCTTTGGCTTTATTGCCTTTGTAAACTGTATCTGTGTTTATTTTGTTAGCAATGTATTTTTTTTTCTTAGGTATAAATAGAAAAAGAGAATGATATAAGGGCCAGGTGCTGCCTTTCTTATCATTGACTGAGCATGAGATCTATAGACAATGGGAACAGTGTGTCTGTAATCCAGTAAAATGGCTAACATTCCCACCAATAAATGTAGAGGTAAAGTGCATGATCAGGTTGGCATTTACTTGTGTTAGAAGTTTGACTCACAGTCGAACTGAGAGACACACAGAGACTCTGTCAAATAGACGGACAGACTCATGTATTGACCGCTGTGAATGAAATTACACATTTTCCATATTGTCTTAACATTGTGCGTATGTTTGTCATTATAAATACCAACAATTGTTCACCGGTACTGCTGTAATTTCAGACAAACTTTGCAACCAAAATGTGTCTTATAGAAACATAATCAAAATTGTATAAAAACTTTTATAGAAGAGACTTTGACATTGGATCATGGGCTGATTTTTAACCCTCTCATTAGCAGGTCTGTTGACTAACAAAGTATTTATAGTAGTGCACCAAAGTGGCCCATGGGCATTGTGTCCATATGCTCCTTTAGAGATAGGTAAGCCCTTTTTACAGGTAGCCTATTCTTGGGCCCTGTGAATCAGTAACTTTCTTCTCTCTCTTATACTAAGCCCAAAGAAAAATGAAAACACTTTATAATACTCATTTGACATTGTTTAATAGTAATTATTGTATGAAAGTCCAACTGCACTTTACACATTTGCTATAGAAAACTGAGTGGTTGTACAATCAGTCCCTATAAAAAAATGATCTAACTCTGCTCAATCCATATTATAATAAAAAGCAATTAAAAAGTGACATGTTTCCATAAAAGTTTTGATATTAAAAATATACCCTGGGTCATTCAGGTGTCACCTACATTTAGCAGTATTGAATTAAGTAGGCAGTACTAAGCCACTAAAACCGATGTTAATGAATGTGCAGTGAACACTAATGGATTAGCTGACTTTTGAGCTACAAATGGGTCATTGTGTAAAACATATTAACGTCATTCGGCATGGGAATGTATTATCTGCGGAAAGGAGCAATGATGGATTGCATAAAATAATGTACAGCCACTCAAAATGCAGACCATTTTTTTTTACAATAATATATTGTCCAGCTTTGTGATGTTTTGACAAAACTTTAATTATTTGTTTCCTTTGTTTGGATGGTGTGCTGACAGCAGACTCTTATCCATGAATCCATGACATCAAGACTTGATTAAAGCGGCAGCAGCCGTCTGAGTTGACATATGTTGAATTTTTTTCATCTTGCTGGCTCCGCCCACCTTGTTAACAAAGAAACCATGCCAAAAATAATGCAGGAGATTTATTGATTTACCAGTATGTGAGTACCAATAAATCATACAGGTTGTCACCAGCAGTAAACAAACAAATCAATTGAAAAAAACAGTGAGCAACATCAGTGTCAAATTTCAAAATCTTCTCTAGGCCGATACAAAATGTTAGATACTAAACTTTGCCATAGTCAATCTCAATCAAGTCATGCTGCCGTCCAATTTCTCTACTTTGAGATACAGAGCTAAAAAGCACTTCAAAGTCTTACAACAATCTTTTTCACCGGTTGCTAATGTGCAGTGCAGAGTCTAAATATCTTTTTATTTTTGGTAACAGACAGCTTTCTAAGGATACTTGTCTTTTTTATCAATTTTAAGAAATTATGGAAACGATAGTTTTGTTCAAGCCTCAGTGCGGTGATTTTAGGCAATAGTTTACTGTTCCATGGTGGAAAACAACCTATGTTTCAAACGTCTGACATAGCTGGTTCCTGTGTAAGTGGCTGTGTTCACAACACCCCCCTCCCCTCCACCTCTCAAACCTCCATCAGCTCCCTCTCATTACCTTGACCTCTTACCCTGCAGTTTTAATAATCCACAATATTCCTACCCCAAGTGACCCATGCATATTTATAAAGCCCTCATTATGCCATCACTCAAAGTTATCATTATCCTGGGGCCCATTAAAGCAGATTTTTTGGCACAATCCACCGCGGGACTGTTTTCCAATACACACAGCACAAACCAGTGTGCTTCGCAGACTTTTACACCTTTGAGTCCACAGGGATCACAGGTGGCACTGAAGAGTGACAGATAAAAAAAAAAAACCTGCATGTATTGCTCTATACAAACAAGCAACATATTATATTAAAATCATCTGGCCAGAAAAGCCAGGGGATACCATCATGTATCCTGCTAGAATGACTCAAAACAAAAAAAGCTGGAGTATAAACCTTCATCTCTCACTGCCTTCAAGGTCTCACTATCCGAGGCTTTCGCATACTTTCCAGCTCAATAACTACACTAACAATGCACTCACCCTATGCTTGTTTTATTTGCTTTTAGCTGTGTATCGATTGCTCTTGTTCCTACTGTTGTCTGTAAGTCAAAGATTCAATGTCCATTCTCCAGAGCTGTCTTGGTGTTCATATTGGTTGTATCTGTATCGGTCTGCATTGTCTGACTATGCCCCTCGTTTGAGTTTGTTCCGCTGTGCTGCTTGAAACTGGGTTCTGCTGTCTTTGGCTCCGGCCAATATTTCCATACGAATTAGAATTAACGTGAACAGCTGTTTTGTTTTTTTTCGGTTCAGTTTTATCGTATTTTAGTGTTGTAGAATTTGTTAAATTTGAAAATGTTTATAAAACGTTTGTCAAGCAATGGCATTGAAAAATAACCATGCCACACTGATGAAACACTAAGCCAACATTAAGTGATTCAATTGAACTTGAAAATATTGGATAATGGATGTATTTTTTCTTATTATTCTAGTCTACTATACTTGCTGATGTTGCATACAGAGTATATAGACTTGTCTGTGATCATTAAACTATAATACTACTCAATACAAATAAGAAAGTCATGTTTCAGTTTTGTTTTAAGGCTGCTTCTTTATTTTTGCTAACATCAGTCATGCACATTTGCGACTGACATGAAAAAAATAAACTCATTAAAAAACATCATGCCGCCAAGTATTTCCTTTTGTGATTGTCTCAATTTTAACAGCCATCCATTGCTATTGCAAAACAACCATGACATTTAGTCAACTATTGTATGCACAGAGGCTTCAACCAATGATTTGATTAATATATGAATTGCACCAACTGTGCTGGCTGAATAAAGCCAATGCAGCTTTCTAAATATTCCTGTGATGTTTTATACAAAATTATTACATGTTGGGGACATTGTTTGCCAAAAGAGGATAGAAGAGGACTATTTATGTTAAATGTAGTAAACGTAGTTGACTTTACTTTGTAAATTCCCCTCTTACAACAGCTCGACTTGGATACTTGTCCTGAAATAAAATATTCACGTTGCACCATTTGTGTGATAGTACATGTCCATATGTGCGTTGTTTTCACGTATGGGATCGCCCGCTACCCAGCATTGCACGCTAGTGAGCTTGCCACCAGCTTCTCTTCCCTTACCACTGACAAGCAAAGAAAACAGTCTACCCACTCCTACAACCGCAATGGCTTTTGAGAGGTCGGCGAGCCGACCCGGCCGCTCCACATTTGTTGGCTGAATTCAAATTGAAGCAAATAAGGAGCGGACGACTCAATACTTCTCCAAAGTCCCCGCGATGCTCCCATAGAAACGAATTTCAAGCGGGTAAATGACGCTGACGGTGGACACACAGCAGAGCTTGAGTTTGATTGCGGCATCATATGTGTTTAATCACGTTACTTGTGTACTCGCCGGTGTACAGCTGTAGGCACCAACAAAATTTCTGTCATCATGTGACCAAAATAACCACTATGAATGCTTAGTACCTGGTGTGGAAGTCACAGATACTTTGAAAAGTTAAACGGCGTCATGTCTGGATAAATAAGATTACCTGGCGGAGCAAAACGCACGGTATTATTTACAGCCTTCTCCAGGAAGTAAACGTTACGTCTGATGTCTGCCACTTCCAGCGCGATTTAAAGTCCAGTTTGTGACTGTTTTTTGTTGTTGCAATAAACAAAAAAAGTATGCCGAAATAACAGCATCATGATGTTGATTTGTAAAAAGTCTAAATTCCTACTTTATCACGCCTGTCCACAGGATGACAAGCAAACAACTTTTAGAATGGTTGTTTTCTAGATGGAGTTGGATCGATCAGGGCCCTGCTAACATTGGAGCTGCTCCATAAACCGAACACATAAACAGAGATATTATTTTCAGAACACACCAGGTAGTCAAACTTCCCCGCTTACGTCTCCCAAAAAAACCTCCTTTCTAAACACTGGCTTTTGCCACACATCTAGTTCAAATATTTCAACTTGCAAATTCGTGGGGCGAAACAAATGAGGCAAATTTCGCATTGGCGCCACATTCACTCCACGCCACTTGCATCTAATTGCGTCTTTGCATTGACTTTATAAGGAATCGTACCGCCAAATTCATGTGAAACGCGCTTGGTGTGAACACGCCATTACACTTGCTAGCTGAAAAGCTTTACATAAGTGGCTGATATTCCAAAACAAGTGCCTTTCGAGTAGGGACTCAATTTTTCCATTTATTTACACAGAAATATGAAGCTTTTTGTCAGGGAAGCTTGTGAGGGTATCACCTGCTTCACAATAGAGTGGCTGATTAAATGAAAAGTGGCGGTGTCACACACAATGGCACATTGTGCGTTCAGTGACACAGCGGCAGTATTATGGCTATTTTGGAGATATAGCCTTCAGTATGTAGAACCAAGGTTGTGCTGCTCATCTTTTCAGTAAAACCCGGCCAGTATAGCTGGATTTTAATTCACTCAGATAAATAAACATTCCCCTCAGGCAGGAGGCTGTGTTTCATTAGGAACAAAATGTCACGCCACAAGAATAGTTTCTTACCAGCTAGCCTCATCAACAAAGCCCGAGACCACCCCCATAGACATCTTTCTCAATGCATATTAGCAAGGATCTTGGACAATTATCTACTGTGTACTTTTGTGTGTCCCCTGCGATCTTTGTTTTACATGCAATGATGCTTGCATGGACAAATGGTCAGAACACATCTTCCATTGGTTGACAAGACATAAACAAGCTTTTGATTGGCCGTAATGCTCTCCCAGAGCATAAAGGGAAAATAAAATGGAATCACGCATCAAAGCTAGCTCCAGTTAACAACAGGAAATGTAAAAATTATGAACATAACGTTTATCAATCTTGGATGTAAGAGTTTGTATTTATTTCATGAAAGATCCAGAAAAATGCACTTAAAAAACTCCGAAGACACCAAAGAAATCATCGGGACAATGCAAGTGTTTTAGCAGCAAAAAACAGTATGTTTCTACTCACTATGGTTATGAAGTTATTAAATCATGAATCGGAAATGCTTTTTTTTTGTTGTTGTGTACGACAAACTCGGTCTCATTGGTTAATGTTTTTTTGCACATCCTGCACAAAATTTTACAGCTTTCCTGTTCAAAAACTGTTATATTTTACATATTTGGTTATAGTAGCCTACTTATTGCATTTGAATATATATTTTTATTTATTTATTTAGGGTAATTTCGATGTTCTATATTTAGAATATTCTAAATGTTCTTGACTGTCGCAGTACTTTGCTTTATTTTTTATTTCCTCTTGATATGTTTATTGCATGCACCAAACACCAAAGCCAATAGCTTATATGTAAAAACCTACTTGGTAATAAACCCCAAACATCCCAACTATTTTGGCATGACTAAGATTTAGTTTTGGGCTCATTATCTAGCCAGAAAACAGATAGTTTTGTTTTAGCCTCGGTGCGGTGAATTTAGGCAATAGCTTACTGTTCCATGGTGGAAAACAACCTATGTTTCAGACGTCTGTCGTAGCTAGTTCCTGTGTGAGTGGCTTATTAGATGCATCTTTGCTGCCAGATTTTGGACACTGCAATATACTGAAACATGAAACAGGTCCCTTGTGAATTCTGATTTTTTTCACATTTATAAAAATATCCTTTTGCCTTGTTGTTCAGGTTTTTGTAGGTATGGTGAATCCATGCATGTCTATAATTGAATCTAATGTATTTTCCCTTTTGCATAAATCCAACAAAGAGAGAAAAAAAACAGAATTGTTGTTATCTATTATCTGTGGTCTTGAATCAGACCCAGGTCTAATTTTTTTTCAATGCGAGTGTGAACAACCAAGCCGGATTTGTAGCGCAATTCGGTCGTCCAGTCACACAGACCTCTGTAGTGATTTTGCAGCCATAACCCCACTAAAGGTCAAAATAGCCAAATTGGCTCTCCTAATCTTCATTCTTCTCCTCCTCAGCACCTGCTCATTAATGTTATGGCTGCCGTTACACAATTTTTTTGAAATAAAAGCAAAAATGCTTACTTCCTCCATAAGCTCCCTAACTTTAGTGCAACAGCGTGCTGCGTCTGATGTCATTGTTATTGTTCTTTTGTGTATAAGGGTCAGTTGGAAACTGCAAACAATTCACACTGGAATCTCATATAGGCCACATTTTAAAATTTGAACGACCAAACAAAAAATCGATTCTGAGCAAAAAATATAAATTAAGTATTAATACTTTTGGTGTGAATGTAGCTATACACCCTGTCAGCCAGTTCTCACTGTCCAGCAGTTTGTTTGGTGGTGTGATACTCATAACTCTGCGCTACCTGCATTGGAACTTCCTCCAACTCTTCAATTTTACTGCCAAGAATTTTGCAATATGTGACCTGCCATGCCCTTCTATGAATATTTGAAATGAAAAGGCATAAATGTTGTAAAGAATATGAAAAACTTAAGACCTCATCCCACAAGTTTAACTGTGTATCTGCATGACAAACCTTTGCATACACTAAGATGTGTGGTTTGTCTCATTGATATTGGAAATTGCAGCCTAAATTAGTGGTCTCTAGCCCCGAGCTTTCACCTGTAATGCATACAAAATAACTGCATGCAATCTGGACCTGTTACCTCATATATATGCCTATACATATCATATATGATTCATTTGATGAATCAGGAGTCGGGACAGGGATGATGGTTAGGGCTACAAGTGACAAAGGTTGTATTTAAATTCAGGACATTGCAGGTACTTTATCGGTATGCCATCTTTGTGAATCACCAAGATTTTTTTTTCTTACTAGTGGAATTATTTAATTGCACTTAAACGATTATTAACACGTTCGGTTGTTTGTTTCTAAAAGGCTATATTTCTCAACACAGGGTCTTCCCTTACCTTAGCTCTAATTTAATTCACCTTTTTCTGACTATGGAAATCTTGGCAGGGCCAAGATAATGATGTGACAGTCACTATGACAACCTCCCTGATCCTCTTTCATTTTTGGTTGTCTGTATGCTATCAGCTTGTGATGGGGAATAGTATTGCCATAATGATTTTATGCCAACACCCTGATTTTCTCAAAGGGGAAGTAGTCGTATTTCAATAATGAGACTTCTACATGGACTCACACAACTGCAGGGTTTTACTTCCTTTGCATTAGGGTGGCTTGCTACATTTAGACCTATTATAAATATGATATCTCTGGGACACATCAACGTCCATGTTTCTTGCCATGGTTAATTGATTTTTTATCTTTTATAAATTGCCATATTTTTTGTTTGCCATACCTCCCTTCATGTCATAGTTTGAATTAGCTGCTTTGGCTTTATGTCCATAAATACTGCAATCACATTCACATTGTGCCCACACGTTGGACAGCAGAAAATGTGAACTTGCATGTTGACACATTCTTATTCCTACCATCCATGTTAATTCTCTAAGACCTCTTGCTATTTATACTTTTTATATCATTAAGCTTTTTTCATTTTTTTTACACTTAAAGTCAACGAGAACAGGCTTCAAATCCTCTTTTACTTCAAAATCTCCTCCTTCATACTTTCACCAGCAGACACTATTCAAACTTTAAAATAATTCATGAAAAATAGGCTATATCTCAACAGTTTGATGTCTTTTACCATTTTTGTGAAATCACTGACTAAATTTAGTGTTCATTTCAGGATTTTTCTGCGTTGATAATGGGTGTGTATTGCGTGACTTACAGTGGGTGATGTCATCGCTTCAGCACGGAGTCTTTGAAAATCATCTTAGTCCCTTCTCTATAAATTGTTCTCCTGCCCACAATTTTTACTTGTCATACATGATAGCAATACATGTGCAAAGGCCTTCTGGTGCTCACAATGAGGTAATTTTACTTGCCACCTGTAGTTTAGGCTGTTTGTGGCTTCTTTTCACAGTTCACTTTTTGTGTTTCTTAATGGCAGCAGTTTGACACAACTTTTCCAAATATTATCGCTACTTCAACTTCTTATGGATTTAAGTTTAGCTTTAGCAATTTATCCATTCAGCATTTACACACAATTTCTGCAGGACATGCATTTTGTAGTTACATTTGACATCAATGAAGTCTGAATTCCTCCACTGTTATGCAGAGTTTAAGTCTGTAACAAAGTGCTGAAATCAGACTTGACTCAGTCCTTGGCTGCACTAAAAAATATCAGATAGAAGGCAGCAGGAAGTCTGAGAGATCTGGATTAGATATTTTTTACTGGAGTAGCAGGGTTATTCAGAAAGCTTTTTGTAGCAGGCTGGTTTATTTGGCACCAGTGTTCATTCTGCTGCACCAGAGCCAGGGGGAGGGAGAGAAGCACAGTCATCCGTGGGGAGCTCAGGGTAGAGCCGCTGCTCCTTTGCGTCGAAAGGAGCCAGTTGAGG
>NC_045740.1:13306121-13307803 GCF_008692095.1 Etheostoma spectabile
ATCTGGTAAGGATGCCTCCTGGGCGCCTCCCTAGAGAGGTGTTCTAGGCACAACCAGCTAGGAGGAGGCCTCGGGGAAGACCCAGGACTAGATGGAGAGATTATATCTCCAACCTGGCCAGGGAACGCCTCGGGATCCCCCAGTCGGAGCTGGATAATGTGGCTCGGGGAAGGGAAGTTTGGGGTGCCCTGCTGGCGCTGCTGCCCCCGCAACCAGATAACAGACAAAGATGGATGGAGCCAAAGGATGTCTGCCCTGGGGACTCAAAGTGTGCGTGTGTGGGTGTGTGTGGTGTGTGTGGTGTGTGTGTGTGGGTGTGTGTGTGTGTGGGTGTGGTGTGTGTGTGTGTGTGTGTGTGGTGTGTGTTCAAAAGGGATGCACCAAACACAAACTGGAGCCATTCCAGATTATCCCTCTCTGAGCCTCAATACCCTTGTGTGTATGTGGCACACATACAAACACACCCACAGACCCAGCCAGCACCCCACATGAATGAATCCAAATGAATGGATGAATGGTTTTGACTGATCCTCTTCCGAGTTCACAAGCTCTTTCATTGTCTGAAATGAAATGGGTTGAGTAAAGTTTAATTGTGCACCCCCTTACTTATATTCCTCACTGCAGTATTACACAACACACACACACACACACACACACACACACACACACACCTGTGCTGACCCTCACCTGTCAAAGCAAGAAGTTGGACTCAAGTGATTAAGGGATAGAATGAGAGAAAATGAGAGACAGAAAAACACGTACAACTTTTGTCAATGTATTTCAGTTGCAATCACTAACTATTGAGTTTAAGTTATATTTCTTTCAGAAGCATGAAGAGACCATTGCACAGGTAACACCTGAAGCAGGTGAATCCTCCTGGATATCTGAATGTTACATTATTCCATATCACTTAGTACAGTCTAAGAGACCTGTCAGAATGAGGATAAAGTCAGCTTATTGTTAAAGGCACCCTTCCCTTTAATGCTTACAGTGATAACTGAAGGTTACCCGCTCAATGGAGCTGCCATCATAATTGACATTTAGTGATGAAATGCCTCACACAATGAATGCTAAAAGGGGAACTAATTACTGCCTATCCAAGTGTCAATAGCGTCTTCTGCTCTCTTCTAAATGTCAGTTTTACATTGAAATGCAGGAGGCATGGCTGCCAAGCACTAATGGCTGGTCAGCAACAGCACTAACTTTGGAACACACTCTCAGGTAGGCTATGACGGACATTATGACAGCTCTCATCTCCATGCCGCTGCTCTTCCTAAAAGCTGCAAAAACTGAATTGCGATTTTCACAAGTTGCAATCTTCTAATAAACACCTACTATCAGATGGCATTAAAGATGCCCTGCCTCACAAAACTGTTTTTACTGGCATTTTTAAAAAAATATGTTAGGTCCATATGTGTTTGTGTTATGTCGAGAATGTGAAAATGAACTGCTACCTCCTCTGCCAGCTCTAGCCACTGTAAAGAAATAAGTGGAGAAATCAGGCCAATTACAAAAGCTGGTCAGTCTGATGTCATGCTGCCTGAGTTCATTACTATTCATGAGCTCGCCCAGTCGCACTGGGTAAATGACACTGATAGCCAGGCTCTCATTGGCTAGCTGTTAGCCAGTCAGAGTAAAGATTTGTGAGAAAAATAGAAAATCAAATTATAGAAAAGAAAAAA
>NC_045740.1:13307813-13310262 GCF_008692095.1 Etheostoma spectabile
AATAGAAACAAGATTGGTGATCATTGTTGGTCCTTATTTCTTGCAACTTAATAAGAACAGGTGAAAGTGCTTGAAATGTAACAATTTTGTAATTTTGTGTGGTAATAATAGCATATAGCAGGTGCAGAAAGACAGCATACACCACAAACACCTACACTCAGACACGCACACATCACACATACTGTAGAGACGCACAGAGACACACACAGACACACACAAAAACAGCAGGCCCAGTTAGGAGGAGGACACAGTTAAATGTTATAGCACCTACATTTAAACACACTCGGGTCCAGTAGACCCGAACACATATGTAATAGTTATGTGCAAGGGGGGTGTACCATGTGCAGTCATTGAAAATAAGTGAGCCAAGGTCAATGAGTTTTAGTTAGAAGAAATTATAAATAGCATAATTTTTCTTTTAGCAAACATTGGGTCCCACAGACCCAAACACCACACAAGGGTTAATTACCCTGATGAAGCCGATATGACTCCAATCCACTACCGGTTTATGGGGATTTATTAAATTATTGGGACAATAAATAAATAGCCCTACAGTTCCTGATGGCCTGTGTATTGCAACCAATCAACAGCATGGCAGATTTGGCATTGCTCAAAGATTTAGCAAGTGTACCTTGAGCTCACAATCACTGAATTGTGTTTTTTTTCCCCATTTTTCCGTTTGATGATTGGTCATCAAGGGCTTCTTTGCAAGGCTGGAATATTCATTGGTTGATTAGAATGGACATTATTCGGACAAATGTGGGACGGGCTTGGGAGGAGTGTGAGGCTCGTGCACAACCGCAGAGGTAACGCACGTCTTTATTTATAATGAGAAGAGCCTGTACATGGTGTTCAGAATGTTGTTGGACCTTTTGGCGCACAAAATCTTTCAGAAGAGAAGAGACGCATAGTTTTAAAAATGAGGCCCCTGCACTGCATTCAAAAGCAGGACTAATCTTTTAAACTTTTTTTTTGTACATCTTTCATTCCAGACAAAAACCTAAAGTTCCTTATCAATGATCTTTTATGTATCATTTTTATCCATTTGGAAAAGCTAAAGCTGATTACCTGTGCATCCATGGGAAAACTTGTCCTCATTTATCCTGAATTTGTGTGTTTTACTGTCTTCATTGTTGCTCTGCTGGATTTCCCACAATCTGACCCTTACATAAGGCTGTCACAGCTGAGGTCCTAGTACTCATTACCAGTTGCAACAAGGGGTCACATCATCTCTGGTCCTGGTGGTGGAAGGTCAGGGCTAATCACAGTGACATAGTAATCATGTCAGCTGAGAGAAGTGTTGAATGTCAGGACTTATTATGCTAGGAATTACATTGGAGACAAGTTAGCAGTTGCATCCTTACTTGGTCTCTCAGATGGAGTGTGTACGTTTCCTTTTTCCTTTTATTTGTCATTCTTGTGGCTCTGGCACTAAACAACCCATTATCACTGCAGTATTATTCAAACTGCAGGATACAACCTGTTTGCCAGTGCAAACTTAAAGTATAGTGTACATTTCAATTGACAAACTGTATGAGCAATGTTTGGAACCTTGGGGCTGAAACATTGTAACTGGGAAAGAGATATTGCAATTATATTTATAACTGCACTTAGATCATACAAGTCCACATTGGAAAACATAACTTTCCTTTTACAAAAAAACAAACAAACATTAGATGCAAGTTCTGTTACTGCTGTATCTTGTTTTAAGCATTGACATTTTTTCTGTACTTTTTACTGAAATCATGTAATAACCAAATTATATCAGCATACATATACTGAACCAAATTATAAACAACACTTTTGTTTTTGCCCCCATTTTGTTGAACTCAAACATCTAAGACTTTTTCTATGAACACAAAAGGCCTGTGTCTCTCAAATATTGTTCACAAATCTGTCTAAATCTGGGTTAGTGAGCACTTCACCTTTGCCGCGATAATCCATCCACCTCTATTATTATTATTATCATTATTATTATTATCATTATTACACATTGAATTATTTGCCTCAAGATTCTAACATGATAATCCACATGTCATTGATTTTATGCATGGCTAACAGTGTGGTTTTATTCTATGATGTAAACTATTTATTATTATTTATTGTGTGGCACTTTTACTTTTTCAGCACTTTTCAACTTAGCACTTATCACAAATGTGTAATGGTATGTGTACTCTTTAACCTCAAGGGGAAGTAATTCAGATACTATTTTAGACTTTTTAAATGTTTTTAGTCCCTTCCTTTTTCATGTGGAGATAGATTGGGATAGAATTGTTTTTTATTGTGACACGGGGCATTTATTTTCATAAACTCTCTCTCTCTCTTGCTCTCTCTCTCTCTCTGTATCTATATATACATATATCTATATATATATATAGATATATGTATATATGTGTGTGTGTGTGTGTGTGTGTCTATATACAGTGTATATATATATGTGTGTGTGTGT
>NC_045740.1:13310272-13318894 GCF_008692095.1 Etheostoma spectabile
ATATATATATATATATATATATATATATATATATATATTATTTTGTAATGTTTCCAGGAGAGAGGCAAGGACAGGTATGGAGGGGACCTTTTATTTAATGTTTTATTCTCCCTCTATCCATCCTGTCCAGTGGTTCTTTTAACCTACCTTTTAATGTTTGGCCTTTTAAACAGCTTTCATATTACCAAACTGTTTTTTTAAGGAGTTTAAAGTGTTTTAATCACACCAGTGTTCCCCTTGTGTCCATGCCCCTCGCAGCGCCCTTCCTGGGCAATGTGTTTTACCCTAACCCTAACACCAGATACTGACTGGTTTTTGGAAAAAAGTCTTTGAGTTCAGCTCAAAGCCTTAAGGTTCTAGGAACTAAAAAGGTTATAGGGCATCACAGCCAAACCTGCATCTGTATTCACTGTGCGTGCCCTTGTGTGTGTGGTACATGGTCAGACCCTCCTTTTAGCAGTTAGTTTCTTTATAGGGAAAAATGTGTGGCTTCAAATAAGGAATGATGTTGCCTACACTTCGAAGGAGGAGGCAAAACTAAAAGTGTGTTATTTGCATTCTGTTACATTTATAATTTTGTTCAGTGTACATTAAAAAGATCACTAGAAGGGGACTGGTAATGAGGAATATTGGTTCTCACATTCACAGTATTGTCATAAATGTACTATAGGCTGTATTGTTTATAGCTCCTTAAATAGGTTGTGTCTCTGTTTAGAATAATTTACTATTTTTCCATAACAGTAGCAGTCCACTGGAGGTAACAGTGTAACACTTGAATATTGCTCTGCATAATCTCTCGTGCTCCTAAAAGCTACAGCACCCCAGAACATGTGGAGATCTAAGAAGTGTTGACAGGTTTTTAGCAGTAAGTTGCTATCAAATTTTTTCAATTGCTTTCCTATGTTGTATTGACTCTTTCATGCTTGCGGCTTGATGGTAAATAAAGAACAAGGCTGAGAAACACGGCATACATGCAAACAGAATGCTAATTTCTACAGTCATGATGGGTAAGGCATCCCAAAGGGTATTTGCCTGCTGTTGCAAAGAGAAAAAATTACAGTTCCACCTGATAGAGTGCAATCCTTTATATCCCAATCAATTAGTAATGGCTTTGCCATTATGAGACAAATAGAAAGTGACTGATGGAGGTTAAGTGTTCAGTAGTGGTTACATGTCAAGTGATAAACACAATAATAATACAATATAACAATGAACTAGGGCCAGTGTGCATACATAGTATTCAAGGGTAATTTCACCCAAATCACAGCAGAACAGTCCACTCAAAGGGCTTGAACGGGGCATGCTGGTAGCCAATTGCTTAAGGGTGCTAGTATGTAACAATATTGCACCTAGTTTGGAGACTGTTATTGCATGTTATATTTATTGTTAACCTCGAATATACACAAAAATACTAACCTAAAAAAAAAAAACTGAACAGGTTCCAGGCCATACACTCTAGCCCTTACCACTTTGCCTTAGTTTGCGTTTTTGCGTGGAAGATTTAGCATATTAAGCACCCTCCTATGCACCGTCCTCCATATAGTTGGGATTGAACATCGTGTATAAGACACTGCGGCAGTGGGTCTGCATGGACACCAACTTAACATACTCCACTGCCCCACGGCCAATTGAGGAAGCTTCATAAAAATGTAAGTCAGATCTTGCTTCTTCAGCCAATGTTATTTTGGTCATGCACATGCACAAACCATCTTTTTTATATCAGGTCTACTGTGTGTCATTGTTTTGGGGATGTTGTGGAGGAAAAGTTTATTTATTTATTACCAAAACAGATGTGTTGAATTTACAGGGAAAAGGCACATCCTATAACTCTGAGCATGCAGCGACAGATGTCTCCTGTATATAGTAGAGAGTTGTAAATCCATCCTGCAGTTCACTTGATTAGTAACACCCTCCCCCCTGATGTGGAGTACCATTAACGGTATGAGCTAAACTTGTGAAGGGCAAGTGGGGAGGTAGCTGTTTGAGGAAGTGGCTGAGAAGTCAAAAAAGACATCAGAGTAAAGAGATTGGATCACCCTTCTCCCAGGTCACCCTCTGCCCCTCTTCTCCACCTGTTTACAGACCACATTGTCTGTGGGCCCCTGACCAGCTGACATGTTTCCCTACTGCACATTTCGCATGACATCTGCCTCCATCTTTACCCAGCCTGTAAAAAGCAAAGCATGTCTAGTCAGAGCCTGAGCTTACTTGCTAAAATCCATTGGGCACAGGTTGGTATGACAGTGGCACTGTTCCCAATACAAGCCAGGACCCAGTGTGCCTATTACTCCTCTATTCGTGTTTTGATAGGTATTAGAATGAGACTCTGCTACAAAATTGGTTAAGTTATTCATTTAATGTCATGTCAGACTGTTCTATGGGTTTTTTTTAAATTACAAAAGCCCATTCATTCAGGATATATACAGGTGGACAACAACATAATCATGCTTACTTATTTCCAGCATTCTTTTTAAACATTTTCTTTATGAGTTAAATTGAACTGTTCTGATATTTAGTCGTTTTCTGCCGTAAATTTTGTTCATCAAAAATACATGGCCCCAGGTGTTCTGAGTCCAGCAGCACCTGTGATTGTTGATACAGAATCTAGATCCAATCAGTCATATAATATTGTCATCCGCAACCTCGGGGAAACTCATTAATGTGTGTAGTGATGGTACAGCTGCAAGACAGAAATGTACACAGAGCCATATCACCGTGATATTTAGGCATGACATTCTCAAAACATTGAAAAACAAATAGCTTGTTGTTCCACAGAGTCCTCATGGAAAAGCAGCACATTTATTTAGACTGTTTACTTTGGTCCATACAGGGACTTAGGCCAGCAACCTTCTGGTTCCGAACCCAACTCCCTACAGACTGAGCTACCGTCACCCCTATGTAAGCATATAATAGTGTACAAAAACATCAACTCCAGATAAACAGAAGTCCTATGTACAGTACGTTTCTACATGTAATGCCCAACATGTAATAAAGGTCACAGTTGCAACGTGACTTTGTAAAGCTATTTTTAGTTTGGGCTGTAGGGGTCTATGGCCGTAGTTTATGGTTTCCTCCATTTTACACAAATTTAAATATTTTTGTCTTCAGTTGGTCTTGTACTCTGATGAGGCAGAAGAGGAAGTCTTACAAACAGTTAGCTGCAGTCAGACACACAGAAGCTGAATTAAGCTATAATTTGGTTGGAAATATGACTGTTTAGAATATACCAAACATTAAATACACTGTGAAAAAGGTATTTAAGCCACAGGAGCAGCTTAGTTAGTTTGTTCTTAATTACAAGGGATGATTAATAATTGGCTTGGTAAGATACAAACTTTTAGAGACACATTTTAAGCCAATGGGCTGTGAGTGTTTTTACAATTAAAATATTTTCAAATAGCATTTACCTGAGGCTGGATTCTTGTACGTAGGTCTCTGTCAGACTCATTTACTGATTAAAAATGTCATTAGTGCATAGCAGGTCCCCTTTAAAGGCCCACCTCATTGAATATTGGATCCATTAAGCTTTTTAAGTAGATTTATGTTATATTTTGTCATCAAGTGGTGATTCCGCTCCTCTCTAGTCTAAATGAACATCAGGTAGGAAGCGCAGACATCTGGTTGAGAAAGAGTTTAATAATGCTTTTAAATTTGGCCATTGCAGTCACATTTTAGCATCTGTGTTGTTTGCTAATTGCTGTCATCATCACAAATCAAACTGTAATTTAAAACTAAGACAGCTGTAAAATTAGCGTTATGTTACATTATTGTTATGAGTAGACAATGTTTGGCATGTTAGATTAATCATCTCTATGTCTGATCAGCAACGGTTTTCTATGCACAAACTAGATTTTCTTACAAATTTGTCTCATTTGCAAACATTGGACCATACAAACATCAAGACCATGTAGATAAATCCCTTTTTAGAATGTGTTGTCTATGAAGTTCAAAGTGATCACAGTAAAAAAAAGTATGTATATACATATAATATCAATGTATCTGACAGAAATAAAAAGAAAAGTAGTTAATCTCTCCCACATGCCCCAGAATATGCATTGAAATGTACATAAGGCCTTACATTACTGTTTAAATCAGTTTACTAAATTTGCTGATACCTGTTATTGTACCAGTCCAGAGCAGACTTGTGGGGGCACTTTTAATGCACCAGATGCTGCTTGCAGGCTTCCCATTTGTTTAAAAGGCCTTTACAGCCATGGTCAAGCTAAATCACATTTTGATGGAATTGTTAAATTTGTCCACGAGCTTTATTTTGCCCCACCTCAGCTATTATATGAGGCAGCTGGTTGTATAACAGCAAAATAAGACCTTTATAATGTCTATACTGAATGGAAATCCACCAAAGCCCTCATTGCTCATCGGAGCTCTATTAAGCTTGCATAATGATGCAGAGAAAGTACCCAGGAAACATACCAAAAGAGAATTATCATTCTTCGCCGCCTCCCCTAAGAAGCCAAACAATGCTTGTAAACCTCTGTGACTTCTATCCGCCTCCTTAAGGGTAATGAGCCTGTCATTGGAATTAAAGGCCAATGAATTAGCCCCGGGCCTTGCTTTAATCAAGCGTCAGATCAGCAGCAGATTGCTCATCACTACCTCTCCAGTTCATACAGGATAATTATTTAGAACTTTGTTCATCCAATGAACTCTGCACTGACACAAATAAAAAAACAGAGAAATGCCAAATTTGCAAAGAGTGTACAATTGTGACTGCATTGCAGAATCCCCTTTATTTAACTAAATGTTCTAAGTGTCTGAAGTCAGGGGCACACATTAAAAATGACCTACACCACAATAGTAATTTGCTGAAATAAAACACAAGGTGAATTATGTTGAGTTAAAACTGGTTTAGAACAGATCAGTCTCCCGTAGTATGGTCTAGCTACACCACCTATCTATTCTGGGATAGGGGGAAAAAGCCGTCTGACTTTGTTTGCATTTCTTTAAGCCAATCAGTACTGTCCTAGGAGGTGCTAAGACCTGGATGCAGCGACAGTGCCCTTGCAAAATAGACGGAAAGGGGAAGGTGAGGGACATCCGGTGAGTGAATGACTTTAAAACTGCGACTGTGTCACTACTCAGTGTGTCCTAACAAAGTGTGACGGGTATGACATAATACGGGGTTGCAGCAGGTTTACAAACGTTAAGACGTATCTCTGGTTTGCAGAAACGTACAATGCCAACTTTTTATTCTGGCAAATAGGACAACAGTAAAATCATTTCTTGTGGTTTTTGTGGTTGCCATGTTTACATATTACATAGCAAGCCACGGTCGAATGTTGAGCCATCGTGAATTGGGAATGCAATGGAAAAGAGCCACCCTCTCTTTTCTTACCAATGACACTGGACGCTTTGGACGCTTCTTCTCGTCCTGCTTTGATCCACTGTACATTGAGGCTGTGAGATAAAGATAAAAATTTGTATTTTAGGGTTATTACTTGGCTCATTAGAAAGAAAAATAAATCTAGTGTTGTGTTTAGTTTAAAGCCAAATGCTACAGAAACTATCAATGTTTTAGCAATGTTTGCAGGAGGGCTGATTGTACAGCAACACGTTTAATGACATGATTTCTCTTATCTATTCCATTCTTACATCAGATTATTTAAAAGATAATTATGCTGAACAATGTCAAACTGTCATGTTGAGGTGGGTATTTGGTTTTTCAACACTATTAAATGGTTACTGGCATTTGCTTTCTTTTCTTTCCTGCAGTTGGTCAGAAAAAAAGGAAAACTAAATATGAATGAAAGAACACATTCTATGCTTAACATTTGCATAACAATCCATGGCCTTTCTCTGACATTTAATATAGCCTATGAATTATAATCAGCCCCAATAATGAGATGAGAAATACCAAGTGTGTCAGTAAAAGGTTTGCCTCAAATGAATCGCAAGGCTCCCCCCCACACACACACACACACCAGATGACTGTTTCATGTATCCTGCTGAAGGGGACTATGTGAATAGAGCTTCCCCATCCTGAAATGCAAGCTTGAAGTTAAAGGTACAGTCCATGTAATTTCCTAGCTGAACTCTTTTCTGCACTAGAGTTCATGAGTTTCCCCTGGGGACTGGTGGGAGCCTCAAGAAATGTTGCTGCAAAGAATGAAAGAATGAAAGGAATACAACTTTTCAGAAGGGTGTCCATTTAATGCCTTACTTGTGAAAACCCAAATTTAAAGGTACTGAGTAGATGTCAGCATCGTGTCACAAAACCAAGTTAATGTGGTTATTTCTGCTCTTTGTTCAGTTTTTCTAGTTTTGGGGGGAAAGAAAATGATTCATGCACACAAAACACTTCCTCTGATGGAAAGACTGAAACTGTCCAACAACATAATTTGCTTGAATAGTTAAAAGAGGTCAGGGTGACTGGTTAAGGACACCAGACCTCCTGTGAGCACAATTACCTCCCGACCACTACCAACCGTAATGGGTTCAGTAATCTTCCAGAAACGCACATCTCCACAGCCTTTATGGGCAAAAGACAGATGTGCGGCTATCATCGATTAGCCTATGTTATGAAAAAGCCCTGTGATTGGGATGTACAGTACATGGTTATTTACTTTTGCATCACCAATCTATAAAAATATACTAAGATGAAAAGAAAGCTTTGTCCTTTGGAACCATCACAGACAGACTTCTATCCTATGTGTTTAACTGCTGTCGGCAGGAATAGATGATACAGTTCATGGCGTTGGAAAAGTGGAACAATTTGGGCCCTGTTTTAACCAAGTCCACGGCATTAATCGCCTGGCACAGGTGTGTTGTTAGGGCGTGTACGAATCCACTTTTGTTAGTTTATGAGCCAGGCGCATAGTTTAATTGGGTTGTACTTATTGTCTTGATTAATCATAGCTGTGTTTCGGGCGTAACGTGCAATAAACCAATCAGTGTCATTTCACATTCCCTTTAAAAGCCAAGCATGTTTGTACTTTAGCACATTGTTGTTCTAATGGCGAATTTGCTAAGCAGGAAGGAGAGACTTTCAGGAGAAGAAACTGATCTGCTCATGTTTTAAGCAAAAACGTGCAAGCAAATTATATCATAATACTATTTCACTATGTAATATATATTTTTTTTTTTAATCTTTTGCATGTTTGTGTGCTACTGCGCGTCCCTGTGTGTTACAAGCATAGTGTGCGTTCACTGTGCACGAGCATAGGCATATTTTACCAATGCGCTGTTAAAGTAACCATTAAATGCTGCATTATTGACTTTAGACCAAGTTTTGGTTGGTCAATGGTGCGATCACTTTCCGCTGCCTCAAGATAACAATACGCCAAGACACACCTCACTGTAAGACCAGCATGCCGATGGGCGCACAAATGGGCGCAGGTGCATTTACTAGTTAAACAATGTGGGCAATGAACAGGAAATACACAATTGCTTCAGATATTAAACTAACTAAGACACTTGCGTTGGGCTTTGGTAAAGGCCTACAGATATAAGATAATATTTAAATAAAGGATATCATAGAAACAGTCTGTTATTTGAAAATTTTTTGAAATTTTGTGTTAAATGAAGAAAGTGTTAATTTGAAGTCTATTAGACTGCAAACTGAAGACCAGCACGCCAGGGAACACAGCATTATCATTTCTGGTCTTCCTCGTAGTTTCTGTTTGTGTTCTTGCTGCGAGCTCAGCAATCCTTTTCTGCTTGTTCCACGTGCAAACTTAATCGAATCACAAAACAAAAGAAGCAATGCTCTCCAAGAGCTTTTGTGTAATAGCATTAAATTTCATTGCACGGGATGATACATTCGCCATTGTGTTGAAATTGTGTTTGGTCTGCATTTGGTGTTTAACAGAAATAGTGCAGTGTGATTGTTTCATCGTTCAAAGTTCAATTAGATTCACAAAAAAGTCTGTCTTTCTGGTGAGATGGGGCTTTTGAAAGTGGTCATTTGTTTCATAGCATGTTAAACGTTAGGCTGGGAGCTTTTTTTTCCCCCAGGTCATTTCTAAAGTCAAGAAAATGCTACCTGCTTGCAGGGTTTACAGAAGAAACGGACCATTTACCACCTGTCCTACTTGGAAGAATAATGGGCTGTATAAATTGGGATAGTTTGAACATTTTGAAACTTTTTAGTGACATGGATGAAATTCCAAGACACTTTTCTTTTTCACTGCTCTTGTAATATCCATCGTTCATCCAACCGATTTTAAAGAGTTGTTTTTTTATCACAGAATAAAACAGAATGTAGAGTATATTAATAAAAATCCTTTAAAATAATTCTCAAAGTACACGGTTGCTATGTACCATAGCACTGCTTCATTTAAGCCTCTACCTGCCTCCCTTCCTCGCGTCTTAGGCCCAGGAGAGGTGTGAGGAAATCATTGGTGGAGAGAGGCTACACATGAATTCCTCAGCTGTTTAGGCGGAGTTAGCAACTCCTTCAGCTACCTAGCTTCCGGGAAGGCTGCTCTCCTGTGTCCTCACATATAGCTCCTCGTTGATCGCTCCTTGATGCTCGGTCCTTGGTCTTCGGTCCTTGGTCTTCGGGGCAGAAATAAGAGATGGCCTTCACCGAGAAAGGACAGAACAACTTCCAATCCAATCCACTTTATTTCTATAGCACATTTTACAAACACAAAGTTACCAAAG
>NC_045740.1:13318904-13323693 GCF_008692095.1 Etheostoma spectabile
CAGAAAACTCAAACATACAAAACAATTAATATAAAATATTGTGAAAACAAAATAAGAGCATTGGGTTTAAAAATAAAAATAAAAATAGATAAAATGAATAAATAGTAAAACAAAAAGAGACATCAGAGGACCACACAACTCACATGGAACTTCTGGTTCAGCCGAGGACCAAGGAATGAAGGAGCTAGCAAATAAGGGTGATGGGATTCAATCTATGTAAGACAAGAGATTTTCTGTCCAGTGCCATAAAAACATGCACTGTATGCATATCACTGACTCATTTCTTGTTCGAGGTTGGCCGTGGCAGGAAACAACCAGCGACCTTCCAGCCAAAGAACAATCCCTGTCATTCTCAGAAATATGGGGCCATACTATTTTAGGCCTAACAACAATTTGGCTTTCAGTTAGACTGTCAGGAAAGCACTGCAGACACTCCTGCTGTGTGCTATTAATATCAATATTTTATTTCATTAACATAATCTTACAATGCCGTTATCAAGGACTTGTTGTAATTTACTAAAGCCATGATTTGATGACGGGTCTAAACAACAGATGCTTAAATCCTAAAAGTGAATGTTTTTTACCATATTAATATACTGTATAAATTGCACTTAATTTCAAATATACCAACTAGTTCTTGCTGTGTTGTTGCTTGCATTATGCGTGTGTGTGTGTGTGTGTGTGTGTGTGTGTGTGTGTGTGTGTGTGTGTGTGTGTGTGTGTGTGTGTGTGTGTGTGTGTGTGTGTGTGTACTTAAAACTAGCCCTGACATAAAATAAAAACTTTTCGAATACGGTTGAATGCCTAGCTGACAAGTGTTTAGAAAAAACTCAAGACTCACCATGTAACCTCCACATCACCTATGCTTTCACTTTTTTATCTTTGGAGAACTGTAATGTTAAAAGCAGAGAAAGAATACTTTTTAGCTCATTATTGTATCATCGTTTCATTATGATGATATTTATTTGTGATATTTAAACACAGAGTACATTTCACCATCCATATTTCAGGACATGAGGTGGACAGTGGCACCTAGTTGCTCTCAGTAGGTAGCTTCATAATCAGCCGGAGGAACAGATTGCCCACTTTCATTTTTGTCTCGTCATGATTTCCGGCTGCTGAAAGAATTGGCTGATCTTAGCGCTGTTTGCAGCCGAAGTCCAGCCAATTTGTCAAACTTTCTCAAAGAAGATGAGGTAAACACTGTTTACAGAGAAATTAAAAACACCTTCCTTATGGAGCTACAGATTTTATGTGTATGTCCTATGTTTCAATATTTTTAAGGCTTTATAACCTTCTTTATCCTGCCACTTCCCCTTGATCTATTTCAGTAAAGCTGATTTTACTTGAAGTTGATCTAAATTGACTGTGTTACCCAACTAATAGAAAAGTCGCAGCAGTAGCTTTTACTATTACTGAGTAGTACAGGCATTTATTACCTGTTAATATTCTCTAATCATAATGTATTTTCTGTTGGTGAGAATAATTTAGAGACTTTCTGCTGCAGTGGTAAGAGATAGGGGAAATAATTACATTTACTCGTTTGCAAAATAGCACTATGGCACTTCAATTCTGAAAAGTACAATGCAAAATCCATTTGTAATAAGCCTCTGTGTAACTATAAATTGCTCAAATTATTACTCATAATCAATCACCTTAAGTGCATTCCTGGTAGATACATTGGATCTCAATATGCTTTTATGGTGGTAGCTTTTACGGCTATCACTGTTCTGCAGGCTTGTTAAAGCCAGTGCATGCCAAAACAGCGGATCCCCATTTATCTGCAGCACAAATAATGGTATGGTGGTTAATCAAAAATTGAAATCAGCAACACTGTTGTTGGGTAACGTTTCCGGACATGTGTATACATATCACTGAGTACATTCTGCAAGATTGGTGAAACAGAACAGAGCAGGGATGTACTGTCGGCTCATGACCATGAAAGATGAGTCCTTGTTAAAAGGTGCTCTCTCCTGCAGTTTCTTCCAGGGCACTCTACTAATTCTAGATCAGACATTGGGTATTTATACTTGCATATGAATGCTGCTATGACCCTTTGGAGTTCACCTGGTTTTAGTCAGCATTTTGAAAATAGCAGGTTATCCTCATTGAGTGTTCGTACATATGCCTACAGAAAGTAACGCACTCTGACCCATGTTGACGTTTGTTGTTAGGCAGTGGTAAGTATGACGGAGTAAGGAGGAAGTCAGGTGACCAACATAGCTGTACGTCGCTTTCAATGTCACTACGTGAATAGGTTACGTACAGAAGTACTTATTAAGTTTTCCCTAGCCTCAACCAATAGTTATGGTGCCTAAATTTAACCGGACACAATATGGTGCCTAAATGTAACCGTCATGTAGCGGCCACGGTGACACTCAAGAAAGGGACATTGGTTTACATTATTAAATAGACAATCATATTTTGTAAGATATTATGAAAACCATTATATGGAAATATATTGAGAATAGGGATGTGACGTAGGATTTGGTGGATTTTTTCACAGTGAAATGGTTAAATAATAAGTGTGCTCATGATTTTTATGTAATGGAAAGTATAGTACATATCATACACAATTGCTATAAATTTGGACAGATTACACTCTTAAAATCAAACCGTTCTTTATGTAATACTAAAGATGCAAGAAAAGAAAGTATTGTTCAACACCCATAATATCATTAAGGCTTTTGACTGGGTCTGCAGTAGTTTGTACTGTATGCAGAAACATAATACATAACAGAAGTTGTAACACCGGATACTAAAACAGCTCCTTTCGCCATAAGACCTCATAAATGACCTCACTTGGAAAAAAAGGAGCCCCGCAGTTTCTAAGGAAAACAATTTATTCATTTTTTTGGGATGAGCATGTTTTCCCTGCAGCTTTAATCACTGCTCCGCTATAATATTGCAGGTTACAAACAGCTGCTGAGTGGATGCAAAGAGACAGTGTTTTATGAAAATCTTTATACAGGGTTGCGGGGTGGTCGGCTCCAAGCAGATAATCTCAAAGACTGTTTTCTGCTAGGATAGAGTGCTCGTCTACCCCGCCACAGAACACAGTACAGCTGTGTTCGACAGGCTCACACTCTCAACACACACTCTACTTTACAGACACTTAATGCAGAGTGACCCCTACTCTGCAAACAAACACTCAGAGGCCGTACCTGCTAGAATAAATGTGTCACTTTATTCCCCACAGAATACAGCAAAGCAAACGACATGCACATGCCTTCAATACAAGCAAAGTATACGCTACTTTCAGACCCTTACCTTGACACAGGACTGGAGAGCCGTTCAGTCTGGCAGGGCCCGCATCAACGTTGCTGGACGTCTCGTACGTGACTCACAGGCAGGCTTTGTCGGACGGAGGGATTCTCCGTCTTTTTATTCTCTTAACAAACAAGGGATTGTGTGTGAGCGGGGGGGCCAATCCTCGCTCCCAGCCGATCCCCTGATTAGTCCGGCGCACCTGCCTCGAAACCATGTTTCCAAAACAGGAGCGCCGTCCTCAAAACATGACCAAACTTCTCAAAACATGAGCTCGATACGTGACCAAAACAGGTTATATGATTGATAAATGAAACACAAAACAATTATACAGTCGATAAATGAAACACGTACAATTGATAAATGAAACACAAAACAATAATAATAGTTATACAACCGTGAATCAACAAGTTATACAAGTGACCCACTTAGCTGTTGTCAAGGATCATAATGAAAAATAAGCTTTTTCCTCCACAGACAGTCATGATTATGCTTCTCTGAGATTATATTCTGATATTAACCTGCCCTCTTTGTACTGCTATACTATTTATACTTTCAAAATTACAATTGTACGATCAAAAAGTATCACATTAGACACTAAAAACACATTAGACATGGCAAATTACCCATGGACTACAGACCTTGTTCCTGCTTAGATTGGCCTGGACAGACAGAACGAGACAGTGACACAACAGGGACACTAAGAGAGACTCACTAGTGCTCAAAAAAGGTCATGATGCCTCACTGGTTTCCTGCCCATATACGCTGTGAATTGCATTCAGTGCTGTTTCTCCTTTGCCACCCAACAAATAAGTGTGCTTCATTGTGATGCAGACTAAATACCATGGCTGAGGATTAACCAAATATATATCTAAACTATCTTAAACTACTCTGTACGTCACAGATAGCATGTACTTAGTCTGCATGGGACCCTTCTATGACACTGTGTTGTGTTATGGTAGTGTGCATAAAGTTTGCACAAATGCAATTTATCAAATCCTCAATTTGATTGTGTAGTAATCTAGAAAATACAATTTTATCAGGCCAAGCCTTGGTCACCATTTTATAGCAGCAAGTGCCTTGTTGTCATAGTTATTGAAACACTGATTGTGAAGAATACCAATTGCTTGAACCCATAAATATGCATTTACTGTAGAGTCTATACAAGTGGGATAACCTCCATAGACTGTGCTACAGTGACGCAAAGATGGTGAAGCAGGTTTAAGGCCTTATAGGAAACCAACCAAGTGTGCATCGCTTAAAAGAAGCCAATTAAAGAATGGACATTGAGACTAGGAATACAACAAAATATCAGTACCACAGCTCCAGAGACTAACACAATAGTTACAAGTCATTCCTTCAATGTAGTTTATTACTAAAGAAGTAAAATATAGCGAAGCCAAATGCACCTCAATAAAATGGTATACCTATTATTTGCCATGCTTCTTCTAGTCTTTGTTTCCTGCATGTTTTGTGTCTGTTGTTGTGTTTTGGTAGTTGTTATTGTGATGTTACATCCCCC
>NC_045740.1:13323703-13324831 GCF_008692095.1 Etheostoma spectabile
CCCCCCTTATATTGCTGTCCATCTTGTCTATCACTCCCTGAGAGAAGAGTTATTGTATTTCAATGGGACATTTTTGGTTAAATAAAGGATAAATATGTGTAGCACTTTATAGATTATCATCCCCTAGAAACACAGTATGCTGGGTCACTTATGGTGTCCATCAGATTAACAGTAACAGGATTTTTATGTTCCCTTTGTTTTATACAGGCAAGGACATGTGGACTTGAATTTGAATGTTAGCTGACTAGACTGTCACATTTGCTGGCAGCTCTGTTGTTAACCCTGAGATAAACAAAGATACCTGTCGTATTGCCATGAACTAGTTTCCCTGCTAACGGCAATAGGAAGTGAAGCCTTGTCCAATTGTGGTTTTGTTGCACTTTACTGTTGATGCATGCAATTTAGAACAGCTGTGTGCAAACAACCTGGCCTGACCACTAAATTGCCCTAATGCTTGGTAACCATTTCCTATTTTTGTGTATTTTACTCAGGGTTTAAAAACCAGGAGGGTCATAAAAACAACAAAGCTTTTAAATTTGGTTCTTAAAAATAGCTGAGATAACACTTTTCTTAGAGACACTGGGTTATCAAGCAACACTCAAACAAATGTGTATTAAAGGTCTAATGTAGACAAATATATATTAAAGAACTTATGTAGTGGTAGACAAATAGACAAACTTTAAACAGTAGCTGATTTTGCTGTGCAAAATAAGCCCTGTCTTTTCGACAGTCTATGTGAAAATATACAAAATAGGATTGTAATTTATTTCAGCCTCAGACTATGCTTGAAATAATTGGGGGGGAAATCTTTGTTTGAAACATTATTTAAGTATTAAGAAAACTGCACCTCTTTAATAATCTTTAGAGTTGGGAGGTATTTAAAACACCTGCACATGATTACATAGCATGGCCTGTTGGCCCCAGCAGGAATCAACCAACCACAGCAGCCAAATCAAGATGAACAACACTCAGCAGTGGAAAAAACATGTTAAAATCAAATAGCTCTGTAGCACTTCAGCTTCAATGGTGCTCTCTACAAGGAAGAATGATTGCATTCTTTCTTACTTTGTGTGAGACCTCAAGTGTGTTTTCATATGTACACACACACACACACACACACAGACACAC
>NC_045740.1:13324841-13329432 GCF_008692095.1 Etheostoma spectabile
ACACACAGACACACACACACACACACAAACACAAACACACAGCCAAACACAAGAGAAGGAACAGGCTCCCACAGGAAATAGCATATGACCCTCCACCTTATCGCTTGCAATCGATGACTAACAGTGTTGCCTTAGCACTTAGCCTCTCTGACAATTGAGCCAGTTTTTTTTCCCACACAGCCAAAGCCCATTTCTACAGTGAGGGGAGGCAGGCCTACATCAGACTTGCCCGTGGGTCTGGATAAATACTCTGTTGTCATAGTTTGTTAGTTTTAGGATTTCCAGTGTGTTGTTGTCTAATGTAATGTATTTATTTAGTGTTGTTTCATCTCCATATCTGGGGTTTTATTTGGGGTGAAAGTCCTGTGTTGTTTGAGCCATCCCCCACCCCAACCAACCTCGCTGCACGGATTTTCGGCTTTTAAATACTACTCGCTACCATAATCGTTCTGTGACCACGAAATAGGCTTGCCATTGAAATACATTACTTTAAATTCGTAATTAACACACAAAAATAACGACATTAACGGGATCTGTACACAAATCAATATATTAAATAACGTGACAATTTCACATACTGCCATGAGACTGGGCTGTCTTAAGTTGAGACATGTAGATATGGTACTAGTTTTGTGTGTAGCCCATCTAATATGCTTGCAGTAGTGTTTTCAAATCATTTTACAGATGCTTTACTTGGACGGAAACAGGAATTATCTATTCTAACCTCTTTAGCTCTGTGTCAGTAAGGCCTAGAATCTTGGAACAAAATATTGAGTGTTAACTTCCTAATGACCTCAGGCACATCCCTGAGGGATATGGTGAAGTGTATCACTTTTTTTTGGTAAAAAATTTAGGTGAGAAAAGCATGTATTTTCAAGTGTCTTTAAGAGGTTATCACACGGAAATCAGTTTACTCGTCACAAGGAGAAATACGAAGTATATAAAACAGTTGCATACTGTTTTCTGTAGTCTGTAGTCCCTTCTCTCCCTAGCTCTTTTAATCAGTTATTGTTGAAAACAAGTGAAGGAGTGTTCTCAGAGATAAATTTAAAAAAAGAAAATCCTACGCTGTTTATTTCAGATAGCTAATTTTCAGTTACATGTGTTGCAGCTGTATGTCTATACAACATACAACTTCAACATACGAAGGATGCAGCGTAATATGGATGTGAAAGCAGTTATAAATAGCCAATGTATAGCCAATAAAATTTGTTTTGGTTAAAATCAACAAATAATTGTGATAATTAATCGTAATCACAATATTAATCAAAATAATCGTGCTTATCATTTTGGCCACAATCGTCCAGCCCTACAATGTTATCACATTTCTTTGCCAAATTGGTCCATTTGGTTCTTCACCTTGACTACTTTTCTATTCTGTCTGTATGCCGTGGCCAGTGTGTTATGGGTGTCAAATGAAGTGAAGCTGTGCCTGAAGGTTGCTATGTGTTTTATGCAAGACTTGAACTATTGAAGAGAACAAAAGCAAAGTTGGTTTGATTAGGCTTCAGTCAGGGGATACCCCACCACGAGCCATCAGATCAGCTTTAATTCACCTTTTGACGTAGAAGTCTCTGGAACCGAAGGCTTGCAACACCATTCTTCTAAAACATTGTTTGATGTTTTAATGATGGTAGAGCACTGTCGAACATGTCACTCCAAAAGGTCCCATAGTTGTTCAAATAGGTTGTGATCTTTTAAGTGCAAAACATGTGTTTCATATCATTTTCATGCTCATTAAACTCCTCAGTAACTCCTCACCTTTAACTTTTATGTTTGCTAATTTAGTCAGGATTCATTCAATGTCTCTCAATTGCTACACGACACAAGTAGAGCATATACATTTTTGTAATCTTACCCATCATAATTTTGAAAATACATTTAAAATTTCAACAGATTACTGATTCCTCAGCTTAGTATCAGCATTAGTCACAACAAAGTAGTATCACCTTAGCTGTGTGAAATTGCTTCCCTGTGTGTCTGACTGATTATATTCCAGTGATGCATTACTTCTAAATGATCTGTCCCACTGTGCATTCCCCTGGCCACATCCCACCACTCAAATCTGCAGATGAGTGTGGGAGTGAAGTGCTCTCTGCCTTTCTGCCTATAGAGCCATTCACATGATGCTGGTGCCAGAGAGCCTCGGATAAGGAGATTCAAGTAAGCATATCGAAAGGCCAATGGAGACAGATGGAGGACAGGGACGTTTAGACATGCCCCTCTCGTATCGCCTTTGAAAACATGTGAGGTATTTTGCTGCCTGTCATCGCCTGTGTTATAAA
This sequence comes from Etheostoma spectabile, assembly GCF_008692095.1. Classification (NCBI taxonomy): domain Eukaryota; kingdom Metazoa; phylum Chordata; class Actinopteri; order Perciformes; family Percidae; genus Etheostoma; species Etheostoma spectabile. The sequence continues at coordinate 13,327,127 of NC_045740.1, forward strand.
TTACTGCTTACCCAAAAGAGATGCCATGCACAACGTAAGAGAGATAAATGGTTTGCATGCTGCTGCCATGGAACACCGGCTCCCCATGCACGTCACTGATATTCCAGAAATTACTAGAAATGTCTCCCCCTCAGACCTTGGTCAAACATGTATCAACAAGACAAATGTCTGCCAGTTGTGTAACTGTTTTGCATTCCCCATGAATTTGCAAATCATCTAAAAGCCAGAAGAACTGAGAATTCCTATATCAAGCTTTAACTCATGGGGATTTGAGCCTAAATGGCTTGCTGGAGCAAATGAGGCTTTTTCAAATGATGTGGCTTGGCGATGCCTCCTGCCATGGGGACAAGCCTGATTAGCATTATGGTGATGGATCAGAGCAGGGATAGAGTCATCATTTAGAAGACCTTTGTTACTTGTACATTAAATCCAGAGTGCTGTTGCTATATCACTGCCTAGCTAAATGTTTTGACAGCACTTGACCTTGCAGTCGTTTCCCAGAGAAAATAACTCCACAAATCAACAAGCTCTGCTGTTTTCACCTGTACAGTCAATGTGTGAGTGTAACCACAAAGACAGTGCAGTGCCATTTTTTTAAAGGAACACGCCAACTTATTGGGACTTTAGCTTATTCACTGTGTCCCCAGAGTTATACAAGTCGATACATACCCTTCTCATCTCCGTGCTGTAACTCTGTCTGATGCCCCCAGCATTAGCTTAGCCTAGCAAAGACCCTGCACGTTACTGGTTCCAACTAGCTACTGCTCCCAATAAGTGACAAAATAACGCCAACACGTTCCTCCACAGAAGTACCAGTGTTTTGCCTTTCTGAGAATATAGTTCCCAGTTAGTATGTGGTTAGTTAATTTTCAGGTTTGCAATTGTTTTTTGAGGTTGTACGAGAATAGGATTACATGGTTTCATTTTCAAAAAACTCCATATTTTTGTTGTACCACAAATTGGTGCAGATTCTGTTTTTACCCTGGGTCTTTGAGTCTCTGTTTTAGCTATAAAGTGAGACATCTCCATTTGTTTTGCTACAGAGTGAGACATATCACTTCTATACTATCTTTGTTGGGCGTTGCACATGCAAAGTACCTAGGTAAGATCACATCAGCTAGATAACTCTTTGTCCAACTTTGGTCAGGACAAGGCAGGATTAGCTGGGAGACGTCTTCTAAACAAGGGACACTTGTGGAATACCTACAGAACAGGGACATGGAAGTAGTTCTTTTGTAGATTTTGGTGCATTAGTGTGTGTTTTGCCATTGAGAACGAGCTAGTATGCTAGTATGCTAGGGTTAGCCACCTCATCTCGGCTACTGACATAGAAAGCTGTGCAGATTTTGAACAGCTGACCCGGAGATTGAAGGCAGAGAACATTCAGAAACCTGTATCTCACTCAAAACAGCATGGATTTTTTTTGTATGCGTGTGGAAGCACCAAAGACACAAAATAACAGCCGAAAACCCAGAAAATGTGTTTTTTTTCATAATAAGGGAACTTTAATCTCTTTTACAGCAGAGATTAGTTATGATTACATGTTGTTGTGGTAGTGTCAAATGCATTTCTTTGCATTCAGCCAAGGAATCACTTTCATCTCAACCTCACAGAACCTGTATAGTCAAAGAGCAATGATTCATCAACAACATCAAGACATGATTATCGGTCTTTATACAACTCGTATGGGCAGCAGCACGGTCTTTATATTGCTGGAAGGAAATAACTGTAAGTAATCTAGCTAAGAATCATCTCCTCATGTTACAGGTTTATATAGTTTGCAGTTAATGGATGTGGGACTAATGAAAAATGTGGTGGGGATGTAACGAATGCACCGATACCATTCAAAAGTCCTTAAAAGGACCGGTGTTGTTACTGTGTATTTCTTGGTGATTGAGATGCTTATATTCACCATTACAATTTCCAAAACTCTGAATCTTACATGTGATGGTGCAGTTGCAGGCTGAACAATGGCATGAAAAACATTGTGAGATAATTTGGTATACCTGGTTTCAACTTTGAGGTCAATGGGGGCCAAAATGGAAATTGATCTTTCTTGATACTGTTTAGCCTATTATTTTATGATTGATCATTCCCTGTAGTTGGGTTTTGTAGATGAACCAAATAACAGAGATACTTTCCGTTTGCACATGCTATTTCTTCAGTCACAAAGTTTTGTTGCCCCTTAACTTTTCTGTCAACCTGATGAGAAGTCTTAGAGGTACTCAGAATCATGGAAAGTTTGATCATCTACAGTTCTACGGCTATTGAGAGTGTGTGTGTGTGTGTGTGTGTGTGTGTGTGTG
>NC_045740.1:13329442-13345185 GCF_008692095.1 Etheostoma spectabile
TGTGTGTGTGTGTGTGTGTGTGTGTTTGTGTGTGAGTGTGAATGTATGTGAGAGAATGTGGTTGTCTGTCTGTACTTGTTAGCCCATACCCATGACCTCTGTCTTTCACCCAATGTGTACTGAAATAGGCTTGAGCCCCCGAACATGATGAAGCAAATGAATGAATGACTGGATATCCCTAACATGAGCCTGTTCCTTACAAAATGTAAAATCAATAAACTGGTCATATGTGATCATTCACAACTGGATAAATTATTCATACGTTAATCTCAATTTCAGTGTGTTCCCATGCCACTTATCATTGCTAGTTCCTAATCTTTAATGTCCCTCTTTACTTATACATGGACCATACATGTCCATGTATGATGTCTTTTTTTTTTACACTCTTTAAGTGAAACGTGTATTTTTAAAGCTGGACTCAGAATTTTACTCTTTGTATCAGACATTCGAGTTACACATAAATTACGTAAATGCTACACCATCATCTACAGAGTTTTCCAAGGGGACATAGCTCATTCACCCACTAGGAAAAGAAAGAAATTAATCATTCATTCCTTTGGAGCCACTGGGCCCCCTTCTTTGGTATCAGCAGTACCACGTCCACCAGTGTCTAGCCACAACGAGCAAGGTCACTAGTGAAAAAGGAGAGAGAGCCTTTGGTCCACAGGGGCATTGAGGTGGCTATTGGACATGATGAAAGCAAGCAATGAAACACAGATGATGATAGGGAGAGAGAGGGAGTAAAAGAAATATAAAGACACAAAGACAGTCAGAGAGGGAGGTAGGAGGAGGAGGAGAAGATGAAGCAAAGAGAGGTAGATAGGAGAGAGAGACGGTGGAGGGGAGCTAGTGGATGGTCTGGGAGAGAGCGATAGAGATGGAAAGGATGAAACCGAGGAAAGAAGAGAAGACCTGTTATCTAGGGAGAATGACAGTTTGGGGGATTTCATTTCTGCAACGCTGCCATCTAGTTCTAATGACCTAACACTCAGTCAGAAGGGGTGGAACGTGTGCAGAAACCATGGGAGCAAAGGCATCCACCTGGAGGATTACTGACATGTGAAGTAAACAGAGCTGGGTGACCACAGGTACTGACAAAAAAATAAGTGGGCTAAATGATGAGTGGTTTAGTCTAATACAAAAATGTGAAATTTAATAGAATAAACTGATAAATATTTAAGTGTGATAAAAATGTAATTGTGCTCATCACACTGCACACCTAAATCTATCAATGTATATTTCTTTTCATTTTAAAGGGCAACTATTATACAGCATTTTCAGGATTTTATTTGCATTTTGCATTTTTACATGCTTTAATGTAAAAAAAAACAAAAAAACACTTCAAAAGTTGAAGCTGGAGGTACGGCAACAGAGTATATTGCAGGACTTTGTACTGTGAAAAATCATCAATAAACACTTCTAAACCAAATATTACACAACCAAATATGTCCCAACAGTAAAGTAACTGGAATTTGAGGAGAAACGACCAGCACTGGCCGATATTACAGATATGTCGCGTTAGCATGTAGCTACTTAATAGTTTGCAATATCCCAACGTTAGATTGTAATGGAACGAAGCAACACTTTCTACCATCAACAATCACAGATCAAGGATTCTGAATCAAACACTACCCAATCTGACATGTTTCAGCAGTAATGTGACCTGGAATTGGAGAGAATATAACAACATTGGCAGCAAAGATTACATTGTTTACTGCCATTAGCCATGTAGCTTCTATGGTTAGCAGTGGACAATAATAGAATAGAGCAGTGATTTCTTCAGTCAAAATGAATAAAAGCTTTTAAACCTGATACAACATAAACCATTATACCTCATGTTAAATTTTCATATAAAAAGGAATGAAATAAGCCAAACCTTATGTGTGAGCAGGTGCAACAAATACATTTTAAATGAAAAGCTTGTATTTTTTAAATAAGAATCCAGGCCATAAAAATATTAACCAAATAATATGTGAAATATTTATGTGGATACTTTTAAAGACAGAATATGCAATTATTGTTTTTTCAGTAAGCTAATCTATGTGTATAGGCGCAGCCCTACAAAGGCTGTCACTATTGGTTTAATCCCGTCACGCAGGCGTAGTCGTGGAGATTTTCTCAGCATGCGCCTCAACTACATCAGCAGATACTATATATTACAGGAGCAGAATCGTTGCTCTGCACCCAACATCAGCATCTTCTTCAGCCAATGTTAGCGGGGCAGGTGGCCCGAAGCTTAGAGGGCTGCGCCTATCCTCATAGAATCTGAAGTTACAATATGTAACTATCGTTTTATTTTGTATAGGCTTCTTACTTTAATGGCTATCGGTATTGGGTTAAGGCACTGAGAAGTCAATGTATCAAATAACATGTTATTTCAATAAAAATGTAAATGTGCTGTATTTATATAGCGCTTTTCCAGTCTTAACAACTGCTCAAAGCGCTTTTACATCTACAGGAAACATTCACCATTCACACACATTCATACACTGTGGCCGGGGCTGCCGTACAAGGTGCCACCAGCTCATCAGATAAACATTCATACACATTCACACTCCGATGCGCAGCACCGGGGGCATCTCGGGGTTCAGTATCTTGCCCAAGGACACTTCGACAATGACTGCAGGGGCAGGGATCGAACCACCAACCTTCCGATTGGTAGGCAACCGCTCTACCACTGAGCCACAGCCGCCATGATTATGAATTGGCCTAATTCTGATTGTAGGGCACAAGTCATGATTGTGGGAGTGCATCATTAGTGATACATTATTATCATGATTGGTAATTAAGGGACACCCGCATTCCTCTCAGCCACCAAGTGCAGAGGGGGATGGGGACAGCAGGAAAAACAGACATGCTTTGGCGCATCATAACCTCTGAGTGAACCGGGGGGGGGCGAGCGCCAGGCCGGCATGGAGGGGGGCCCAGGCAAGACTCACAGAGATTTGTGGACTGGATGCAGCCGATCCGGGAACAGGGACACAGGGAAACTTGAAAAGAAGTCTTCATACTGCTTGATGCTGGAGAAAAGTATCCAGTATCTATTCAAGTGCAGGACAGGGGCCGGATGTAAAAGCAATGTGTACGCACATGCATTTAACTTTTTCCACACATTAACTATTATTTCTTAAGTCAGTACAGCGTTCTGTAAATGTTGATCAAAAGCCCTATTCGTACAGGAGTAGTATTACCAGGGGACCTCATTATAGTTTATTATTATTATTATTATTATTATTATTGTTATTTAGAAACAGCACCATGTCATGAATTGTGAAGTAAAGTCAGCTACAACTTAAGTGCAAATATGACACCATTGTTCTTTTTTCTGAGTGTAAACCTAATAATACAATGATGATTGAGATTGGCGCCATTTGAACAACTTTGCCGATGCAACACACGCGGTGAAATTTTACTTGTAAAGTTGTAGCAGGATGTAATATGGAATCAAAAAGAGATTAAGCTCTTAAAATGTCTATCCTAATGTTAGTCTAAAAATCAGCTTGGCCAGACTTTATGTGCTGCAATTAACATCTGCACCATATGGACTCTGACATTTGGGGCCAAAAGGGGCTCTGTACACCAATCATGAATTGGGGCTTTGAATCTCCCTACAATCTGGCTGTGCAGGTGCTTCTTGCACACTGTCAGCATTTTTGGAGAAAGACAGAGGGCAGGCTATCTCTGTTCCCAGGTATTTAAAGGCTTTGACCTGTTCCATCACCTAGCCTCAGAGGCTCAGGGTTTTGAAGAGGGTTTGATTACATTTTCACATCTCCCCACAAGAGAGATCATTGGTCTTTGAGCATTTGAGCTTCAAGGAACTCTTTGATGTCAGTGTATCCACATAGTTGCCAGATACATTTATTTTCGTTAAATTATTATTTTTTTATTATTATGATTTTTATTATTTACTTTTTATTCATTTTTTCTTTCATTTATTTTCTGTCTCTCTCTCACTTTTTTATGTACAATCAGATGCAGAAAAATAAAAAAAGTGCATTATATACACAGACTAGAAGTACGGCACCCATGCTGTACTGCAAACATAGGCTACAGGGAGAGTGCAAAAGGAGAGGAAGACCACACATATATTGCCTAAAATACTGTTGATGAATGGCCAACACGCTTTGAACCAAACCTATAAAGCTTTAGATAAACAACAGGAAAGTCAGTCCGGTAGCACCCAAAAAGATAGTTGGCTGTTTGAAGACTTTTCCTAAATTATTTACTTTTAATTTTCCATTCTCTTTTAATCTTGCCTGTTACTAACCTTTTATCAAAATTCTTACACATATTCTGTTTTAAACATACAGTTTGATTCCATTTGATCTAAACTGAAACCCACCCAAGCAGTCCAAAGACACCCAAGGCAATGGGTGGCAAGGCATTGCTCACCTGGTATGGTAAGGGAATCATTGCAGAATATTAAGCAGCTTTTAATTATACTTCTGTTCTAGTTTTCATATGTAAAGAGGGCCATTCATTCAGAAAGAAAATCCTGCCCTGGTCCTGTAAGTCTCCCAGGAGATAACAGCACACTGCTTTGACAATGTTAACTTTGCAATAAAAGACCTCATGTAACATATTCAATGACAATTGACACATTGGTGCAATTCTGTCTGACAATAACCACATAACATCATTCCCATTATCAATCCAATAACTCCAATATTTTCTGTAAAAAAACTGAGCAGGGTATAATTGATTTAATGCCCGAGAAGGAAGCCAAAAACGTAGACAACTTATTTCAACATTAATTAGAATGGGTTATATTTTTACATGCATTTATACCGAGGCAATTATTTATATGTGTATAATGTAATCAATAATTTGTTATCTACATCCCTGCACTAAATTATTTGCTCAATACAGCACAGTGTGGGACAGAGGCTGCAGATGTATTTCTATTGAATTCATAGTAAAAGTTAACCTTACTGTAAGCCCCTTCAATAGCTACTATATAAATAGTAGGAAATATTGAATATAGAGACAGAATATGACATACAAAAGCATTGCAACTCTTGCTGTGACCTTTTACTAGCACAAGCAGTAAGTATTGGAACGTCATCTGACAAAACAACAAAATATGAGATTTCTTCCACCAGGATTAAGAACTTAAATCCATGAGAGAAATGACTGCTAACAATAATCTATGGTGACATTTGACAAGGATAAGTGCTGGTAAAACCTGTCCAAAGATGTAATCTGTGGCCTTTAAAAGATAAATATTAGAATTGATGCCTTTCACTGTTTGTTTGTTTTATCAGCCAAGAAAAATTAAAAAGATGATCATTGACCCCACTCTTGAGTACTTTTGCTCCAGGATAAAGACTCAGATGTACTGAGTACTGCATCTACTGAGGTATTTTAGTTTGTAACAAGAGCTCTTTCTGGTTTGCTTTGTTAAAACTATCACATCGGGGGAAAAAGTCAAAATTTGAATGGTTGTCGGCACACAATTTGTCCAACAGACATTTTACTGTGTACATCAAGGCTTATGGGTAAAGACGACAAAACTCCCATCGTTCATCTCGGAGATCAAATATTGTGCACACTAAAATTACAAACATAGATCGACACAAGTGACAAATGCTTCTACGGCAACGGAACTTAGCAGACCTGAAGCTCAACCTTTGTGGCAATAGGACTCTATCCGGCAAGGTGCTATGTTGGCCAATAGAATAAGTGCATGCACACGTTTCTAGTAGATTACTTTGGCATTTAAATAGTCTATTTATTATTATTGCCTTGTGAAGGTTGCGACAGAGAAATTTGTAAAATACTGTAAGTACTAAAAACCACTGTGCAATGTTTTAGTGTCAAGTAAGCCTTTAAACTCATGGATTGTTACTCCAACTGAATATCCTAGATTTTATGTCATTTTCTCATGATACCTGAACAACACAGCCTCTTTGGTATTTTGAACATTTTGTTTGCTAGCCAAAGCCCAAAGTACATTCACATAACTCCAAAATCAAACTGCATTAAATCCTTGGGAGCCTTGAGTTCAGCATTGCCCAACTTTCACAAATCTTTGCAGATTTTGTTCTCTTACATGTCTGATCATGTATCCATTTGTATATTCTCTCTGTACACTCATACGACATCTTATTTTACTTTCTTATCTTATTAGCTGTTTTAATCTATTTCTTGTCATTCAAAAATGACTAAGAAGATGAATTTGATATAGTATTACTTAGCTGAAATTTACATAAGCATGAAGTGCTTACTCTCTGACATCTTTAAGACATTTAGCTCCCTTGAAAAGATCACGACAAACCAGTTCAGTTTAATTAAATAAGGTCAACAAAATGAAAATGTATGCAGTATAAAATGTTAAAGGAACATGCTGACTTATTGGGACTTTAACTTATTCACCTTATCCCCTAGAGTTAGACAAGTACATACATACATACCCTTCTCATCCCTGTGCGTGCTGTAACTCTGTCTGAGGCCCCCAACATTAGTTTAGCCTAGCAAAGATCAGTGACAAAATAACGCCAGAACCATATCTTTTTGAGGCAGAATACACAGACGAAGAGTTACACATTTTGGAAGCTGATGGACAAAATGCCAAACAGACTGATGGGAACAGAAAACGAGCAACTCTGAGCAAACCCTAGGCGAACTCTTCTCCGTGACGGGGCTTCTCAGGGGCGGCGGAGCAAATCAATCCGCCCAAGTTGCGGAAGTACCAGTGCTTCACCTTTCTGAGAATATAGTTCCCAGTTATGCGGTTAGAATATTGCTGTGTCTCACGTTATTTGTACACCCTGTGACTATACAAATCACAACATGTAAATAGGAGCATGTTGGCGTCATTTTGTCACTTATTCGTGGCAGTAGCTAGTTAGAACCAGTTACAAGCAGGATCTTTGCTAGGCTAAGGTAATGCTGGGGGTGTCAGACAGAGTTACAGCACGCACGGAGATGACAAGGGTATGTATTGACTTATCTAACTCTGGGGGATACGGTGAATAAGCTAAATTCTAAATGAGTTGGCATGTTCCTTTAACAAAACATGCAAACACTATATTGAAGTCCTGGCCTTTCTTCTTCCCGCCTACTGTGCTAAGACTTTAGCGTCAATACGTCGACGTTCGGACACCACTTGCTGCTATTGGCCATGTCCGGACACTTCCGACCTGGCGCACTTTCCGGTCTTTTTGCTGTACTACACATTTCTGGTCATCACCAAAATGTTAACAGAATTTATCTATACCCATCTAACAATCTATGTATGAATTTTCCTATATGTACATGGACACTTAGATGCGTTATTAGTATATGAAAGTGACTCTGATGAGGGAAAGACGTGACAACGTTCGGGCGATGATCTTACTCTATAGAAAGTTTTTATTTTTACTGTCCTGGATATTAAGAAGCTCTTATTGCTTAATTCAGAGTTGTTGAAGCATGGCCTGTTAATGTGAAAGACGGAAGTAATGTCCGGTTGTTTTGACAACATTGATGTGACTTTCTTTAGCTAACTGTCTATGGACTTAATACCCAGCAGGGCCCCGTGTCTACAGCAAGGAGATAGCTAGCGGTGGCCGGTTATGGCCAAGGGTAGCGCACGGCTAATTTACCTTTAGCCTGCTGTTGTAAAGTAAAAGCTAAAGTAAACTGTTAAAATTACACACCATTAGAAATGTAAAAAGTTGCACTTTAGTTTTACGCCATTAAATGAACTGAAAACATGAATAAATCATTTACCTTTGTATTTTAACAGATATTTTGATAGAAGCCAATAAGTGTCCAAATGTGGACACAGTGATGCAAGAAGACACTGAAATCTTGTGCAATTTCATTATTGTACAATATTTAATCATTTAATTTCATTACAGTGTGATATTTAATCTCTTTGACAACACTGAAAATTCTGTGAAAATTCATAACTGCGCAATATTTAATACTTTGATACACCAATAACTGTGCAGTTTTATAACTGTGTAATATTAATTTCACACTGCATATACAAACCATTTTTATCTTTATAACTATTTTATATATGTACTATATATAGTTGTCTCAGGAACTGTGACCCCCCCCCCTTTTCTTTTGCACTACTTATATTTTATATTTTATTCCATGTTATATTCCTCTTATGTATCTTGTTGACACTGGAAAGGGGTTGCTTCAATTTCATTGCACAGGTATTTTACATGTGTATAATGACAATAACGGCATTCTATTCTATTCTATTTGTAATTGTACTGCGAGCAGCTAAACGTCTAATTCAGATACATTAAAGATATCTAAAATATTTTAGGGTCCTTTGTCAACACCATGCTGTAGGGACAGTTCTCCGAATCAATTACACTCCTCCCTGCAGCCTTCCCTACCATGTCCTGTTGTGGTGTCTGGAATGCAGTAACCCCACAGCCATATGCTAATCAGACTCACATATGTCGCCTGTAAGACTATCAAAGAGCCTCTGGGACCCAAGGGACGTATGACAGTGCTGAGACCGGGGTGGGGGGGGTTCTAGATAAGAGGCAAGTTGTTGCCCTGTGCATTTCTTTTGGTTGCAGCATGGAGAGATAGGGACAGGGCAGTGACTGGGACAGTCTGGCTTGCAGTGTACTGCCAGATGGAGAGATTGCCCGCGGACATTCGCACTTAGTAGGAGACTAATGCATATACTGGTGCCAGAGAGCATCAGTAAAAATAGATTTTAACATGGTTAAAGCCTTTTGAGAGAAGTGTGCACTTGAACAGTCTACAATGTCAGTGGTTCTCCAAATTGAATCAGTGTTCCTAAATCCAGTGTAATTTTTGAGTCTATGATCAACACTAATTTCTCAGGTCGGTAAATTGCTGAGATTTCTGTCTTTTAAATTTCACTTTCCACTCATTTTCCTTTTTTTCTTTCTTTCATTTCTTTTATTTCTGTTTGGTTGCCAACCCTTATATCTATTTGTGACAAACTTCCCCCTGCCTACTCACATTTCAATTTGTCCAGTGATGGAAGGCAATGCCGTGACCCAGCAAATGCTATCACAAAAAACTTTAATTATAAAGGCTACGAAGCCTTGTTCTCTAGCCAAGGTATTAACATTATTCCAGTGTTTTGCATTGTGATGGGTCTCTAGTCTAATTAACTTGCTTATTTGTCTGTTGTGAAAATATGACTTTACTTGTTGTGTTACAGGCAATTGTAAGGTGAACAGAGACAGAATGCAGGTCGGCTATACTTCTTCTTTAATTCTTTTCTTGCCGACAAAAGAAGCCAATTACTGTTTTGAGGACTTCTGATCTCTTTCATCTATGACAAGCAAGAAAAAGAACATACAGTGTTCATTACTAAAAGAAAGCAGTTATGGATGCAAGGTAATATCCATCTGGTCCTGTGTAAAGACCCACAAATGGATAAGACAGCAGGGTCAAGACAAAAGCGGCAAAGATCATGAATTAGTGACCTGTGCACCATGTTTTAGCAGGGGGCACAGTTGAGCTTCAGAGTATATTAAGACTCTCCAGACAGTCTGGAGGATGAGCTGCAGTCCTGACAGCAGAGAAGCACTCAGGGTCGCTGGATACTGTGCAGCCTCAGTCATAAGCCGTGCCCCACATGTTGACAACACCTTGAGACTGAAATGTTCTAAGTTTGAGACACACAAGCACACATCCGCCAACATGCAGCTAAAAATATTCAGACTGGTTCTCAAAGTGGGAGATTCACACTTAGAGTGTTTTCACACTTGTAGTTTGTTTGCTTTGGTCGGAATCAGTTGGTGAGTTATAAACTTAAAGCGAGTTGCCCTCGGTCGGTTTGGTTTGGTTTGACACCTGGAAAAATCCAAGGGTGTGGCCGGTTTGGCTTAGTTGGTAGAGCAGGCAAACATATACTTAGAGGTTTTTGCCTCAACACAGAGGTCCAAAGTATGAGTCTGAGCTGTGACACTTTCCTGCATGCCTCCCTTCTTTCTCACCTTGCTGTCCTGTCCATTAAAGGGGGAAAAGCCCCAAAAAGAAATCTTTAAAAAAAAAAAGAAGGAAAAATCCAAGTATCCCAAATTGCGTCATTACAAATCAGGCAAGAACGTACAGCCCTCTTATTGGTCGGATCTGTCTGGGGGCAGGAGCACAAAAGTAAATACAGGATGAGGGTCCTGTGTTCTGATGTAATAGTCAAATCCATTAATTTCATTAAAATGATCAGACTTAGTTTTGCAACAGACGATACTACATCTCCTCTTCGCTCTGCTCTGCCAGCGTCTGTCTCCAATTTTAGCGGCAGCTGGTTTGACCACGGAGATGCGAGTTATGTACAGCAAGTTTGACCACAGTCTGTTTCTGTGATAGTAACACTGCAAGCTGCTACGCTTTGCTGCTCTGCTGCCTCAAAGATTGCTAAACACTCCTGACTACAGGAGACATTATCTCAGACTTGCAGAGTATATATAGTTGGTGCGGTTTGAGTTCGGATCACGTTCACACCACCGCTCCCGAGTTCAATTTAAAGCGTACCGAGACCACCTCTTTAAGGAGGTTTGGTCCACAGAGTTTGATTGCCGCGTTCTCACCTTTTCAAACAAATAAACTGGAGTTCGATTCAACCGCACTAAATGTAATAGTTGAAACCATCCTCAGAATGTTCCAGCAATTTTAAGGTTGGGTATTGTGATCGTGCAGTATCACACAATTAGACTGTATATGTTTAGTTTCCTGTCCTGATTGAGAAGAATAATAGACTAAACACATGGCTATTAAAATTATCAAGAAATTTAGATGGCTGAGGGTTCGAATCATAGAAGTATCTCAGTGTTTACTACAGTTCAACATGGGTGGGTGGGGTTATAGTATAGTATTTTACACTTAGGATAAATATGAACATTAACAACACCGTCTGAGCCTCTCAACCGTATTTTCATCAGTTCATCATTGAGTCCATCAAGAAACACAGACAATGCCCTTCTATTTTATTTAACAAGAGCAGACGATGCATGTTTGTTCTGGGACAGGTCTGACAATTCGTAGCAAGTAAGTCAGGTCAAAGTTTCTCTACGACCCTCATCTATTTTTTTAAAATGGGTAACAGTGTATCTGGACAGCCATTTATTTGGACCCTTTTATTTGCAACATGTGTATACATGTCCATGAAGTAAATCCCAACCTTGGTGTGACTACTTTGAAATCTATCAAATGTGTTTTGAATGGGGTCACACAGAATTCAGATTCATTAGACTGTCCTATCTGGTGCTTCTGTGATTGGTTACTCTGCTGGTCTGTGGATAAACCCTGGCAATGCACAGAGACAAAGAAAAGAGAAGAAGAATTTAGACTGTAGCCCCTTAAGCTATATCTCCAGAGAAACTGAGGTGCTCAGGGGGGATTCTACATCTAGAGACATTGAGTCCTACTTCACTGGACTGCAAAGGCTGTCATGTTAATGCATACATTCCATGTTCAAGTTCATAACCCATGTACAGAGTCCTTGTGAGCCACAATACAGAATATTGTTCTCTGCAATAAATGAACCATGAGTACCTGAGGAAGCCAAGAAAATGCCACACAATATCTTTGAGTCTAATTGGATGAAAGAGTGTCTTCGGCCTAGTGTGATGTGCTTTGAGTCTCAAAAGTATTGAGTGTCTAGATGCCATTAATCAGAACCAAATGATTCTTACTGAAGCATGTAGCAGGCCAAACAAAAGATCAGCAAAAGAAAAATGCTATAATCTGCACTGTATGTGAGCCATACAACACAAAATAGGAGAATTTTTTGGTCTAATTTCTGAAACATACAGTACACTTGCTTGAACAGGGTGTTACGATTAAAATAGTAGGAACGTTTTTGTTTTTTTACTTGTCAGGTTTTCCCATTTCCACACATTTTCACATTGCCTTTGTAGGACTTTTACGCTCTTTTGCATTTTTGACTGGAAATACGTCAATAAAGTGCATTTGAACTTCCTGTTACTGCAGCTGCAGATACGAAAAATGGCAGGAGTCAAAGAGTAGCAGTTTCTGTTGTGTTCCGGGCTGTTTGTCTTCAGCCCAAAAACAGCCCTATGTTTCCTTTCATTCTTTTCCTGTGGATCCAAATCTGAAACCCAAATGGATGCAGGCGATCCGAAGAGAAAAAGGGAACAGTTTTAATACAAAAAGAGGTTGCACCTGTTTGTAGCCGGCACTTTGCTCCGGATGATTACATTGGTGGCTGCGTCATTCATCACCTGAAAAGTGGTGTTTTCCCAAGCTTATTCCCTTGGAATCCCTTTTACTACTATTTTTGAGAAGGGAGTCAGTATGTGACAGAACCTTCAAACGTCTATCCAGCTATGCTGTGAAAATATCAACATGGTGGCTAAGGCCGGGAGGATGGATCACAACTACGTGACACACCCACCTGCAGGTAAGATTGTTCATAAATGTGTTTAGTAAGTAAGTGAACGCTAGTCAACTGTCAAGTGTATTGTTAACGGATAAATGCATTTCTAACTGAACAACTTCATTTCTATGATATATGCTGTTCACGAAATTCAGTTAGCCTACATCTGTAACTCGGTAACATAGTCTGTTGACAGATTTCAAATGTAACTTTACTGTAGCAAGATGCTTGCGTGACTTGTCAATGTTGCTGACTTGTAGCGCCAAGGCTTTTTACCCCCCGTTTAGACTGTCCCCAGTGTTCGCCCTGTTTTCCCAGTCTGAGCGCGTGTGAGTCAGTGGCGTAGGCAGAAATAGTGTTTTAGGTAGCCAAGTACAAAAGGGAGTGGGCCATTTTCAAAAAGACGTAGACGTAGCAAAAAGGACAAAATGATCCAAAAAGCAACAATTTTAGCTTCTAACACATACTGCATTACAAAGGCAATAGCAGTAGGCTACTGTCTACAATGTGCTCAACCAACAAAGCTCAGTTTAAAAGGGTTGTACACAAAAATATAGACATAATCATGTTGATTGTAACCTATTCAGGCTAAAATATATTCAGGACTATGGTCGGATCATGAGCATCAAATGCGCTAGCAGCAGTAAAATTAAATGAAAGAATGAAAACTTCAGCCAAGCATTGTTTGAATTATGAAAGATATGATGAAAAGTGGCCAGCGAGGCATCAAATCTTACACATCAAGTCCATGGCAGTGACAGGAAAAAAAAACTAAAAACTACATCACTCACAGATAAGTTATCTTCTTATTTATGTTAGCAAAATAAACGCGTTTCAGCTAGAAGCCATCATCAGTGTTTACAATTTCTTACTAAATAGGAAGGTTACCAGGTTACAAGAAGCATGAAACCCATTTGACTTAATGCCACCTCTGTGAGGGCCTCCTCTGTTGGGGAAATGTCTGCACATGCTGCAGAAAGGCTCGTCCTTATTTACACTCTATTCCATCCAAGAAACTGTCCATACCACACTTTAAAGAGAAATGATTGCTGTCGCGGTAACTTTGAACAGTACATTGCTTAACACATTCATATACAGTACAATGTGTAAAAAAAACAGCTAGCTAATATTAGGTGCTGAATGCAGCCTGAGAGTCTGCCTGTTGTTACCATAGTAGCCACTTATGTTCTGAAAGCTTTCTAATAGTTTGATCATTATTCTATGGGTTAAACAGTTTTGTTTTAATCAGAGGAGAAGGCACATCAAACACACAAAGGTAATCATGTAACTATTTCTTTTTTTTTTAACATACATTTCAATATTTTTTATAACAAAACATATTTTTGATCAGACTAGGCTGGATGGACCAGTAAATAAAGTGGGCGGGCCGGTGCCGCCCTGGCCCATTACTGACTATGTGCCTTGTGTGAGTTTCTGTGTGTCTCCCGCTCCCTCCTGTGTCAATCATGCTGTCTAGCTGAAGTGGGCATGCCCTTAAAGGTATTCTTTCTGCAGTGATGTAATTTAAGAGTTGACATGACATGATTACTGTTCTGTGTTGTGTTGAAAGGTAGCATAAATATGTTAAGACTGTTTTTTATTTCCTTTATCTTTACACATGCTCTGGATGAGGCTTTAGATTGCATCCATGACTTAGAAGCCATGTTGCAAAACACTGACCTACCACCCCCTACTCTCTTTAGCCAATGCTGTTTTTTGCACAACCAAATTTGTTTCCACACTAAATTTCCATCCAAGAGGGTTTTTACTATTTTTTGGGAGTCGATTGCACCATCTACCCTTAGACTGGTGTACTGGACCAAAGCAAAGAGGGAAGGTGAGGAAGGCTGCCCAGATGCCAGCCCACCACGCATCATGCCATTAATAGATGAGTTCTTGATGCACTCCATGCGGGTTGCTGTTAGCATGAAAGAGCAGCTCATTGCTGACTTGTTTAATGTGAGCATTGACATTCTCAGAAGGGTTACCATCACCTGGGCCAATTATCATTTTGTGATGCTGATCTGGATGAGCAGGGAAAAGGTTAAGTCAACTATGTCTCTAAAATTCAAGAGGTACTATCCCAATGTCAGAGTGATACTGGATTGCACAGATATTGCCCGGGAGACAGCCTCATTCCTGACTTTACAGTCAGAAAACATTTTAAAACAACAAAAACAGGACGACTTTGAAAGGGCTGATTGGAGTTGCTCCCAATGGTTTGGTGACTTTCGTTTTACCCCTGTGCACTGGGTGCATCACAGATAAGTAGATCACAAGGATTAGTGGAGTCCTTTCCTTGCTGGAGCCAGGAGACTATGTTATAGCGGACAAAGGGTTCCTCATCCTCCTTCAAGACCTTGTTGCTGATGTTGAAGTTCGTCCTTCCACCTTTTATGTGCGAGGAAACGGAACAAACTCAAGCCATTGCCTGCCTCAGAATTATAGTGGAGAGAGTGATCGGTAGCGTCCTTTCACATCTGGGACTCTCCTATGCCGATCACACTGATTAGCAGCGTGAATCAGATCTGGCTTGACTGCTGTGTTGTAACAAATTATCAAGGATCTTTTTCTTTTGAAGAGTGAATGAATTAATGTTTTGTATGTAAATAATGTATAATGTGTAAATAGTATGTAAATAATTTAGTGTTCCACATATTCTTAAACATCAAAATAAGTATAATTGGTGTAGTCTTAATATTTTTTACTGTTGAAATGTGACTTTCATTTCACTAAAACATTAAATAATAATAGACATAATAATAAAGTATCCTTTATTAGTCCCAGAAGGGGAAATTACAATTTACACTCTGTTGTTATTACACACACGCCTGAAGTACACACACATGCTCAGTAACTATACATGCACTAATGGAGAGATGTCGGAGTGAGGGGGCTGCCCATGGAAAGGCGCAGTTACTGGTTCAGTGTCTTGCTCAAGAGCACCTTGGCAATGCCCAGGAGGTGAACTGATATCTCTCCAGCTACCAGTTCACCACCATACTTTGGTCCGTATGTGGATTTGAACTGGGACCTTCCGGTTCCCAACCCAACGTCCTACGGACTGCCACCCCAAATGAATAATTAAAACAATTTTGTTAAAAATGATACATCCCTTAATTTTTAGTATGTGTAACATCAACTGATTAACAGCTATTCAATAAATAAAATCAAACATTTACAATAAAAAATAACATTACAGTTCATCAACAGCAGGACTGCAACTAACGATTATTTTCATAGTTGATTAATCCGTTGATTATTTTCTCGATTAATCAAGTAGTTGTTTGATCTATAAAAAAATGTCAAAACATGGTGAAAATGTGGATCAGTGTTTCCCAAAAGCCTAAGATGTCATCCTCAAATGTCTTGTTTTCTCCAAAACTCAAAGATATTCAGTTTACTG
>NC_045740.1:13345195-13345982 GCF_008692095.1 Etheostoma spectabile
ACAGAGGAGAGAAGAAACTAGAAGATATTCACAATAAACAAGCTGACATCAGAGGAATCATTTCTTTTAATAAAAAAAGACTCAAACTGATTAATCAATTATCAAAATAGTTGACAATTAATTTAAGAGTTGACAACTGATCGATTAATGGATTCCTCATTGCACCTTCAATCAACAGTAAGACAGAAGGCAAAACCGATTGGTAAAGACAGGATTATTGTAAATGCTGAAACCTGCTTCTGTTTTACACATACTGTATGTGTTGAGGGATAGTTGTCTGGGAGGAATGGGAGGGTGTCAGTCAATTGCTTGTATCCCAAAATATATGTGTTGTATATGTGGATGGGAGAGTGTATGTCTGAGAAAGAAAAGAGAGAGTGAAATGTATGTAGAGGATGGAATGGGGGGTGTTTGTTTGTTACATTTTTTTTTTACATTTCTTTTTTAAAACACTGATCTAGAGCACCACCTTGATTTCACCTGATTTGATTTGAATGAAGGTATGCTTTCATGTATGTGCTAAAATAGATACAGTCCCTGACAAAAGTCTTGTCGCTTGTGTACAAATTGACCTGAAGTGCAGTGAAAAATATATTTCTAATCAGATTTATTTACAAGAAATGGCTCATTTAATCCCAACAGCTTTTGTAAATGTTTCTGTGCAAAAGAAACTGTCAAAAAGTATTCTAATATTCATAGCTTGGTAAAGCCCATTGAGTCAATGTTTGCAAAGACATAAGTGTTGTCCCCTTGTCATATGAGATTCACCTGTGACTAATAATGGATC
>NC_045740.1:13345992-13381575 GCF_008692095.1 Etheostoma spectabile
CAGGTGTGTATAAAAACAACCCTAGTACACTAGACCTTCAAATCAACTGCAACTAGACATCTGCAAAGATTCACCCTGAGACTAAAGTTTTGATTAACAAGAGGCTGAAGACCAGATCCACTGCTGATGTGGCAGACACCTTCAAATGTGTCTCAGCGTCCAGTACAGAGGATTAAAAAAAATTTGAAGACACTGGAGATGTTTGACAAGCCCAGGTCAGGCAGACCCCGCAAGCAACTGCTCGAGAGGACCGTTTGTTGGCTCGAAAATCCAGGCCAGCCCATTTTCCACTGCAGCAGAGCTCCACCAGACTGGTCCCCTGAAGTCCTGTGTCAACCAGAACGGTTTGTGGATTCTGTCTCGAAATGGCCTCCATGGTCGAATCAGTGCCCAGAAGCCACACTAAACAAAAGACAATTGAAAAACCGTGTGGCGTTTGCCAAGGCCACAGCCTGCTAAAAGGATGGACGTGGAGAAGTGGAAGAAAGTGGATTTTTCAGATGAATCTTCTGTGAATTACACCACAGTTGCCGCAAATACTGCAGGAGACCTACTGGAGCCTGCATGGATCCAAGATTCACCAGGAAAACAGTGAAGTTTGGTGGCGGAAAAATCATGGTCTGGGGTTGCATCCAGTATGGCAGTGTGCGAGAGATCTGCAGGGTGGAAGGCAACATCAATAGTCTCAAATATCAAGAAATCTTAGCTACCTTTTTATATTCCCAACCATAAAAGAGGCCAAATTCTCCAGCAGGATGGTGCTCCATCGCATCTCGAATATACACAAACTACTAACCGAAAAAAAAAAAACTGAACAGTTCCAGGCCATACACTCTAGCCCTTACCACTTTGCCGTAGTTTGCGTTTTTGCGTGGAAGATTTAGCATATTAAGCACCCCTCCTATGCCCGTCCTCCATATAGTTTGGGATTGAACATCGTGGTATAACACTGCGGCAGTGGGTCTGCATGGACACCAAACTTAACTAACTCCACTGCCCGCCCGGGCATTGAGGAACTTCATAAAAAATGTAAGTCAGATCTTGCTTCTTCAGCCATGTTATATTTGGTCATGCACACACAAACCATCTTTTTTATATAGGTCTACTGTTTGTCATTGTTTTGGGGATGTTTGTATGAGGAAAAGTTTTATTTAGTTATTCCAAAACAGATGTGTTGATTTACAGAATGAATGCACATCCTATAACTCTGAGCATCTCAGTCGACAGATTCTCCTGTAATATAATAGAAGAGTTGTAAATCCAGGTCCTGGCAGTTCACTTATTAGTAACACCTCCCCCCTGCGTTGGAGACCATTAACGGTAATGATCTAACTTTTGAAGGTTCCAGTGGGGAAGGTCGCTGTTTGAGGAAGTGGCTGAAGTCAAAAAAGACACAGTAGAGAGAGTGGATCACCCTTATCCCAGGTCGATACCCTCTGCCCCCTATCTCCACCTGTTTACAGACCACATGGTCTGTGGGCCCCTGACCAGCTGACACTGTTTTCCTACGGCAAATTTCCGCATGACATCATCATACCATCTTTACCCGCCTGTAAAAAGCAAGCATGTCTAGTCAGAGCCTGAGCTTACTTGCTAAAATCCATTGTGCAAGGGTTGGTATGACAGTGGCCCTGTTCCCAATAACAATCCAGTACCCAGTGTTCCTAATTAACTCCTCTATTCGTTTTTTGATATGTATTGAATTGAGACTCTGCTACAAAATTGGTGTAAGTTCTTCCATTTAATGCATGTCCCAGACTGTTTGTTATTGGTTTTTTTTGTAAATTACAAAAGCCCATTCATTCAGGATATATACAGGTGGACACAACAAATCATGCTTACTTAATTTCCCGCATTCTTTTAACATTTTCTTTATGCGTTAATTGACCTGTTCTGATATTTATCGTTTTCTGGCCGTAAATTTTGTTCATCAAAAATACATGGCCCCCAGGTGTGCTTAGTCCAGCAAGCACTGTATTTGTTTGATACAGAAATCTCGATCCAATCATCATGTAATATTGTCTCCGCAACCTCGGGGAAACTCATTAATTTGTAGTGTGGTACAGCTGCACGACAGAATGTACACAGAGCCATATCACCGTGATATTTAGGGCATGACATTCGCAAAACATGAAAAACATAGCTTGTTGTTCCACAGAGTCTCATGGAAAAGCCCCATTTATTTAGACTGTTACTTTACTTTGGTCCATACAGGGACTTAGGCCTCAACCTTCTGGTTCCGAACGCCAACTCCCTACCAGACTGCGCTACGTCCCACCTATGTAAAGCATTAATAGTGTACAAAAAACTCAACTCCCACATAACAGAATCCCATGTACAGTACTGTTTCTACATGTACTGGCCCACATGTATAAAGGTCACAGTTGCAACGTGACTTGTAAAGCTATTTTTAGTTTGGGCTGTTAGGGGTCTATGCCGTAGTTAATATGGGTTTCCTCCAATTTTACACACCCCAAATTTAAATATTTTTTGTCTTCAGTTGGGTCTTCTACCTGTGAGGCCAGAAGAGGAAGTCTTACAAACCGTTAGCTGGCCGTGCAACACACGAAGCTGAATTAAGCTATGAATTTGGTTGAAATATTACTGTTTAGATATCCCAACCATTAATACCCTGTGAACAAGGTATTTACGCCACAGGAGCAGCTTCGTTCGTTTGTCTTAAGTTTACAAGGATGATTAATAATTGGCTTGGTAATTAAGATACAAACTTTTAGAGAACACATTTTAAGCCAATGGGGCTGTGAGTGTTTTTACAATTAAAAAATTTTCAAATAGCATTTACCCTGGAGGCTGGATTCTTGTACGTAGGTCTCTTTCCAGACCAAATCATTACTGAATGCAAAATGTCCAGTAGTGCATAGCAGGTCCCCTTTAAAGGCCCACCATCATTGAATATTGGGATACCCTTACCTTTGAATTAGATTTAATGTTATTTTTGTCATCAAGTGGTGATTCCCTCCTCTCTATCTAAATGAACACTGTAGGAAGCGGCAGACAATCTGGTTGAGAAGCGTTTAATAATGCTTTTAAATTTTGGCCACTTGCAGTACATTTTAGCATCGGTGTTGTTTTGACTATTGCCTGTCATCGATCACAACACACTGTAATTTAAAACTAAACAGCTGTAGAATAAGCCTTATGTTACATTATGGTTATGATAGACAAGGTTTGCATGTTAGTTAATCATCTCTATGTCGATCAAGCACGTTTTCCTATCTATGCACAAACGAGATTTTCTTAACAATTTTGTCTCATTTGGCAAACTTGGACAACAAACATCAAGACCATGTAGATAATCCCTTTTTAGAAATGTGTTGTCTCTGAAGTTCAAAGGTGACACAGAAAAAAAGTATGTAAATACATTACATCATGTATCTGACAGAAATAAAAAGAACAGTAGTAATCTCTCCCAATGCCCCAAATATGCCTTGAAATGTACATAAGCCTTACATTACTGTTTAAACATTTGTTACTAAATTTGCTGAGTTACCTGTTATTGTACCATTCCCAGAGCAGACTGTGGGGGCACTTTTGAAATGCACCAGATGCTGCTTGCAGGCTTTCCCATTTGGTTTAAAAGTCCTTTAACACAGCCATGGTCAAGCTAATCACTTTTGATGGATTGTTACATTGTCCCACGATCTTTTATTTGGCCCCACATCAGTATTATATGAGGCCAGCTGGTTTAATAACAGCAAAAGCAGGACCTTTATAAATGTCTATACGTTACCTGGAAATCCACCACAGCCCTCATTGCTTCTCGGATCTTATTATCTTGCAATCATGATGCGAGAAAATTACCATGAAACATTACCAAAAGAATTATCATTCTGCGCCGCCTCCCTAAGAGCCACCAATGCTTGTAACCCTCTGTGCTTCTATCCGCCTCCTTAAGGGTAAAGGGCCTGTCCATTGAATTAAGTCCAATGAATTAGCCCCCGGGCCTGCTTTAATCAAGCGTCAGATCAGCAGCAGATTGCTCCTCCTACCTCTCCAGTTCATACGGATAGTATGTTAGATTTGTTCATCATGAACGCTGGCACTGACACAAATAAAAAAACAGAAGAAATGCCCAAATTTGCAGAAGAGTGTACATTGTGACTGCATTGCAATCCCCTTATTAACTACCAATGTTCCTACGTGTCCTGAAGTCAGGGGCCACATAAAAATGACCTACACCACATAGTAATTGCTGAAACAAAACACAATTGAATTATGTTGAGTTAAACTGGTTTAAACAATCAGTCTCCCCCCCTAGTATGTCTAGCTACCCACTATCTATTCTGGATAGGTGGAAAAAGCCGTCTGACTTTGTTTGGCATTTTCGTTAAGCCAATCAACTGTACCTTGAGGTGCTAAGACCTGTATGCGCGCCCGTGCCTTGCAAAATATACGGAAAGGGGAAGGTAGGGACGCATGCCGTGAGTGCATGACTTTAAAACTGCGAACTGTGTCCTACTCAGTGTGTCCTAACAAATGTGTGACGGGTATGACATAATACGGGGTTTGCATCAGTTTACAAACGTTAGACGTATCTCTGGTGTTGCAGAAACGTACAATGCCAACTTATTTTATTCTGGCAAACTAGTACAACGTAAAATCATTTCTTGTGGTTTTTGTGGGTTGCCATGTTTAACATTTACTAGCACGCCCGGTTTTCGAATGTTGAGGCCTCGTGAATTGGGAATGCATGGAAAGAGCCAACCCTCTCTTTTTCTTATCCAATGACACTGGACGCTTGTTGGACGCTTCTTCTCTTCTCGTCCTGCTTTGATCCACTGTACATTGAGGCTGGTGAGATAGATAACAATTGTATTAGGGTTATTACTTTGCTCATTAGCAAAAGAAAAATAAATCTAGTGTTGTGTTTAGTTAAAGCCAAATTCTACAGAAACTATCATGTTTTAGCATGTTTGCAGGAGGGCTGATTGTACAGCAAACACGTTTAATGACATTATTCTCTTATCTATTCCATTCTTCAATCAGTATTAATTTAAAAGATAATTATATGCGGACAATTTCCAAACTGTCATGTTGAGGTGGTATTTGGTTTTTCAACACTATTAGAGGGTTTACTGGCATTTCTTTCTTTCTTTCTGCATTTGGTCAGAAAAAAAGGCAAACTAAATAGGAATGAAAGAACCATTCTATGCTTAACATTTGGCATAACAATCCATGGCCTTTCTTCCTTGACATTTCATAAGCCTCTAATTATAATCGACCCCAATAAAATGAATGAGAAATACCAAGTGTTCCAGTAAGGTTGCCCAAATGATCGCAAAGGCTCCCCCCCCACCAGCACACACACACCAGATGAATGTTCAGTATCCTGTCTGGAGGGACTATGGGAATAGAGCTTCCCCATCCTGTAAATGCCAGCTTTGAAGTTAAGGTACAGTCGCATGTATTTCCTAGCTGAACTCTTTTTCTGCACTAGAGTTCATGATTTTCCCCTGGGCCTGGTGGAGCCTCAAGAAATGTTGCTAGCAAAGAAGTGAAAAGAAATGAAGGAAGATACAGACTTTTCAGAAGGGTGTCCATTTTATTGCTTACTTGTGAAACCCCCCCAAATTTAAGGTACTGAGTAGATGTCACATCGTGTCACCAAACCAAGTTAATGTATGTTATTTTCTGCTCTTGTGTCAGTTTTTCTAGTTTTGGGGGAAAGAAAATGATTCATGCCACACAAAACACTTCATCTGATGGAAAGACTGAAACTGTCCAACACATACATTGTCTTGAATAAGTTAAAAGATGTCAGTGTGCTGGTTAGGACCCAGAGACCGACGTCCTGTGAGCAAATTACCAGTCCCGCCCACTACCAACCGTATGGGTTTCATATCTTGTGCAAACCACATTCTCCACAGCCCCCACCCCCCTTTATGGGCACAAGACAGATGTGCGGCTATCATCGATTAGCCTATGTATGAAAAAGCCCTGTGATTGGGTGTACAGACATGTTATATTACTTTTGCATCACCAACTATAAAAATATACTAGATGAAAGAAAGCTTTTCCTTGGAACCATCACAGACAGACTTCTATCGCTATGGTTTTAACGCTGCGGCAGGATAGATGATACAGTTCATGGGCGTTGGAAAGTGGAACACTTTGGGCCTGGTTTTAACCAAGTCCACGGCATAATCGCCTGGCACAGGTGTGTTGTTTAGGGCAGGGTGGGGGTTGGGGTACAATCCACTTATTGTTAGTTTATGAGCCAGGCGCATAGTTTAGTTGGGTTTCCTCTATTGTCTTGATTATCATAGCTGTGTTTCGGGCGTAACGTGCAATAACCAATCCGTTGCATTTCACATTCCCTTTAAAGCCAAGCGTTTGTCTTTAGCACATTGTTGTTCTAATTGCTAATTTGCTCTCAGTACGGAGAGACTTTCAGGAGAAAAACTGATCTGCTCATGTTTTAAGCAAAACGTCAAGCCAAATTAGATCATAATACTATTTTCACTATGTAATATATAGTTTTTTTTTTTAATCTTTTGCATGTTTGTGTGCTACTGCGCGGCCCTGTGTGGTTCCAATCATAGTGTGCTTCACCTGTGGCACGACATGAGGCATATTTTACAATGCGCTGTTAAAGTAACATCAAATGCGGCATTATTGACAAGTAGACCAAGTTGTTGGTTGGTCAATGGTGCGATCACTTCTTCCCGCTGCTCAGATAACATACGGACCACGACACACCATCACTGTAAACCAGCATGCCGATGGCGCACAGAATGGGCGCAGTGCATTTACTAGTTAAACAATGTGGGCCAATGAACAGGAATTACACAATTGCTTCATATATTAAACTAACTACGACACCTTGCTTGGGCTTGGTAAAGGCCTACAGATTAAGCTAATATTTAAATAAAGTCTATCATAGACACAGTCTGTTAATTTGAAAAATTTTTTTGAATTTTTGTGTTAAAGGAAGAAAGTTTTTAATTGAAGTCTATTAGACTGCAAACTGAAGACCAGCACGCCCGGGAACACCCATTATCAATTTCTGGCTTCCTCGTATTGTGCTGTTTGTGTTTTGCTGCGATCTCAGCAATCCTTTTTCGCTGTCCACGTGCCAACTTAATGAATCACAAAACAAAAGAAGCATAGCTCTCCCCGGAGCTTTTTTTTGTAATAGCATTAATTTCAGGCAGGGAGATAACATTCGCCATTGTGTTGAAATGTGTTGGTCCTGCATTTGGTGTTTAACCATAAATAGTGGAGGTGGGATATGTTTCACATACATCAGAAATCGTTTCCAAGTTTCCATTAATTCACAAAAAGTCTGTCTTTCTGGTGAGCTGGGCTTTTGAAAGTGGTCCTTTGTTTCGAGCATGTTAAACGTTAGGCTGGGAGCTTTTTTTTCCCCCAGGTCCTTTTCCTAGTCAAGAAAAAGCTACCTGCTTGTCAGATGGTTGTACAGAAAAACTGACCATTTACCACCGTCCTTACTTGGCAGATACTGGGCTTTCTACATTGTGAAGTTTGAACATTTTTGAAACTTTTTTAGTGACATGGATGAATTCCAAGACAACTTTTCTTGTTTCACACAAAAACGGCTCTTGTAAATATCCTCGTTCCTGGCCAAGAAAACCGAATTTTAAAGAGTTGTTTGTTTATCACAGATAAACAGAATGTAGAGTATATAATAAAATCCCTTTAAAATAATTCTCAAGTACCCGGTTGCTGATGTACCATAGCCTGCTTCATTTAAGCACTCTACCTGCCCTCCCTCCTCGCGTCTTAGGCCCAGGAGAGGTGAGGAAATCAATTGGTGGAGAGAGGCTATACAACACATGAATCCTCAGCTGTTTTTCGCGGAGTTAGCAACTCCTTCAGCTACCTAGTTCCGGAAAGTTCTGCCTCCTGTGTCTCACGATATAGCTCCTCGTTGACGCTCCTTGAGCTCGGAAATCCCTTGTCTTTCGTCTTGGCCTTCTTCGTTCAGAAATAGAGATGGCCTTCACCCGAGAGACAGAACAAACTTCCAATCCAATCCACTTATTTCTATAGCACATTTTAACAAACACAAAGTTGACCAAAGTGCTGCACAGAAAACTCACATACAAAACAGCATATAAATATTGTGAAACAAATAAGAGCATTGTGTTTAAAATAAAATAAAAATGATAAAATGAATAATAGTAAAACCAAAAAGAGACATCAGAGGACCAGCACACCCACATGGAACTTCTGGTTCAGGGCCGAGGACCAAGGAATAAGGAGCTAGCAATACAATGGTGATGGGATTCATCTAGTAATACAAGAGATTTCTTCCAGTGCCATAAAACATGCACTGTAGGGCATATCACTGACCTCATTTCTTGTTCGCGGTTGGGCCTGGCAGGAACACCGCGACCTTCCAGCCAAAGAACAATCCTGTCATTCGGTCATAAATAATGGGGCCATACTATTTTTAGGCCGAACAACAATTTGTGCTTTCAGGGTTAGACTGTCAGAAAGCACTGCAGACACTCCTGCTGTGTGCTATTAATATCAAGATTTATTTCATTAACATAATCTTACAATGCCGTTATCAAGGACTTGTTGTAATTTACTAAAGCCTATTTTATGCCGGTTCTCAACAACAGATGCTTAAATCCTAAAAGTGAAATGTTTTTTAATAGCCATATTAATATACGTAAAATTGCACTTAATTCAATATACCCAACTATTTCTTCCTGTGTTGTTGCTTGCATTATCGTGTGTTGTGTGTGTGTGTTGTGTGTGTGTGGTTTGTGTGTGTTGTTGGTGTGTGTGTGTGTGTGTGTGTGGGTGGTTGTTTGTGTGTGTGTGTATTAAACTAGCCCTGACATAAAATAAAAACTTTTCGAATACGGTTGATGCCTAGCTGACAGTTTTAGAAAAACTCAAGACTCCCCATGTCCTCCCACATCACCTATCTTTCCACTTTTTATCTTTGGAACTGTAATGGGTTAAAAAGCAGAGAAGAATACGTTTTCCGCTCATTATTGTATCCTCGTTTCATTCTGATGATATTTATTTGTGATTTTAAACACAGAGTACATTTCACCACCTAAACCATCCATATTTCAGGACCTGAGGTGGACGTGGCACCTAGTTGCTCTCAGTAGTTAGCTTCATAATCAGCCGAGAAACAGATTGCCCACTTTCATTTTTGTCTCGTCATGATTTTCCCGGCTTGCTGAAGGGAGAATTGCTGATCTTAGCGCTGTTTGGAAGCCGAAGTCCTCCACTTTTGTCAAACTTTCTCAAAAAGATGAGGTAAAACACTGGTTACATGAAATTAAAAACATCCTACTTCCTTATGGAGCTACAGATTTTATGTGTATGTCCTATGTTCAATATATTTTACGGCTTTATAACCTGCTTTATATCCTGCCCCTTCCCCTTGATCTATTATAAATCTGATTTTACTTGAATTTTGATCTAAATGGTACTGGTTTTACCCAACTAATAGAAAATCGCAGACAGTAGCTTTTCCTATTACTGAATTAGTACAGTCATTTATTACCTGTTATATTCTCTCATCATATGTATTTTCTGTTGGTGGAATATTTAAGACTTTCTGCTGCAGTGGTAAGAATATGGAAATAATTACATTTCCGCTCGTTGGCAAAAATAGCACTATGCACGTCATTCCTGAAAAGTACATAGTCAAAACCGCTTTGTGTATAAGCGCGTCTTGGTAGAGCGTAGGGTAATTGCTCCAATTTTCCTCATAATCAATCACCATTAAGTGCATCTAGGTAGATACATTGGATCTCAATATGCTTTTATGGTGGTAGCTTTACGGCATCACTGTTCTGGCAGGCTTGTTAAAGCCAGTGCAGCCAAACAACGGATCCCCATTTATCGTGCAAGATCCCAAATATGGTATGGTGGTTAATCACAAATTTAAAATCAGCAACACTGTTTTTTGTAAAGCGTTGTCCGGACATGTTTATACCTAGCATGAGTCATTCTGCAAGTTGGTGAAACAGAACAAGCAGGGCATGTACTGTCGGCTCATGACCCTGAAAGATGAGTCCCGTTTTAAAAGGTGCCTCTCATCCTGCAGTTTCTTCCCGGGCACTCTACTAATTTCTATATCAACATGTGGGGTATTATACCTTGCTCTGAATGCTGAGACCCTTTGAGTTTCACCTGGTTTAGTCAGCATTTTTGAAATAGCAGTGTTTCCTCATTGAGTGTTGCGTACATTATGCCCTACATAAAGTAACGCCTCTGACCCATGTATATACGTTGTTGTTAGCAGTGTAAGTATGAAGAGTAAGGAGAAGTCCAGGGTGCTCCAACATAGCTGTACGTGCGCTTTCATGTCACTAACGAATAGGTACGTACCCAAGAAAGTACTTATTAAGTTTTCCCTAGCCTCACCAATAGTTATGGTGCCTAAATTTAACGACACAATATGGTGCCTAATGAACCGTCATGTAGCTGCACGTGACCCCAAGAAAGGACCTTGGTTACATTATGAACTATACAATCATATTTGTAAGATATTATAAAACCATTATTGAATATATTGCAATAAAAAAACAGGGAATTTGACGTAGGATTTGGTGGATTTTTTACACAGTGAAATGGTTCATAAAAGTTGGTGCTCATGATTTTTATGTAATTGAAGTGATAGTAACATTCATACACATTGCTATAAATTTGGACAGATTACACGCTAACATCAACCGTTCTTTATGTAATACTACAGATTCAGAAAAGAAAGTATTGTTCCACCCATATATCATTAATGCTTTTGACTGACTGGGTCTGCAGTAGTTTGTCTGTATGCAGAAACATAATACAGTAAGCAGAATTTAACACCGGATTACTAAAACAGCTTCCTTTTATTCGCATAAGACCTCATAATTACCTCACGTGGAAAAAGGATCCCCGTCAGTTTCTAAGGAAAACAGTTTATTCATTTTTTTGGGATGAGCATGTTTTTCCCTGCACTTTAATCACTGCTCGCGCTATATATTGTCAGGTTAAAAAACAGCTGGCTGAGTGATGCAAAGAGACCGTGTTTTAGGAAATCTTTATACAGGGTTGCGGGTGTGTCGGCTCCAAGCAGAATAATCGCAAGAGCTGTTTTCTTCTGCTAGGATAGAGTGCTCGTCCTACCCCGCCACAGAACGACAGTACAGCTGATGGTATCGACGCTCCACCAACTCTCAACACACACTCTCTGTTACAGCACTTAATCAGAAGTGACCCCTATCTGGCAAACAAACACTCAAGAAGGCCGTACCTGCTAGAATAAATTTGTCACTTTTATTCCCCACAGAATACAGCAAGCAACGCCATGCACAGCCTTCAATACGTGATGCAAAGTCTATGCGCTACTTTCAGACACCCTTACCTTGACACAGGACTCGGAAGCGTTCAGCTCTGGCAGGGCCCGCTCAACTTTCTGGACTGTCTCGTCCGTGACTCACAGGCAGGCTTTGTCCTCGGAGGGATTCTCCTCTTTATTCTCTTAACAACAAGGGATTGTGTGTGAGCGGGGGGGCAACCCTCGCTCACCAGATCCGATCCCCTATTATTCCGGCTCACCTGCCCTCGTCAACCATGTATTCCACAACAGGAGGCCGTCCTCAAACATGACCAACTTCTCCACATGAAGCTTCGATTCCGTTACCAAAACAGGTTATATGATTGATAATGAACCACAACACAATTATACCAGTCGATAAATGAAACACTTACACTTGATAAATGAAACAAAACAATAATAATAGTTATACAACAGTGAATCAACAATTTATCATGGACCCACTTAGCTGTTGTCAAGGATCTCATGAAAATAAGCTTTTTCCACCTCCACATACAGTCCCTGATTTAGGCTTCTCTGAGATTATAATTCTGGATATTAACCTGCCCTCTTTGTAACTGCTATAACTATTTATACTTTCAAATTACAATGTACATCACAAAGTCCTCACTTAGAACCTAAAAACACATTAGACATGCAATTCCCCATGGACTACAGACCTTGTCCTGCTTATATTGCGCTGACAGACCAGAACGAGACAGTGACCCAACAGGGACACTAAGAGATACTCACTAGTGCTCAAAAAAGGTCATGAGGCCTCACTGTTTCCTGCCCATATACGCTGTTGAATGCATCCAGTGCTGTGCTCCTTTGCCACCCAACAAATATTGTTCTTCCTTGGTGATGCAGACTAAATCCATGGCTGAAGAGTTAACCAAATATCTATCTAAACTATCTTAAACTAACTCTGTACGTCACAGATAGCATGTACTGTAGTCCCTGCCATGGACCCCTTCTGAATGACACTGGTTTGTGTTTGGTAGTGTGCTAAAGTTTGCACAAATGCAATTTTATCAATCCTCAATTTGATTGTGTAGTAATCTAGAAAATACATTTTATCAGGCCAAGCCTGGTCACCATTTTATAGCACAAGTGCCTTTTGTCCATAGTTATTTGAAACACTGATTGTGAAGAATCCCATTGCTTGAACCCATAAATATGCATTTACGTAAGTCTATACAAGGGGATAACTCCATAGACTGTGCTACATTGCCGCAAAGGATGGTGAAGCATGTTTAAGGCCTTAATATGAACCCCACCAAGTTGTGCATCGCTTAAAGAAGCCAATTAAAGAATGGACATTGAGACTAGGAATACACAAAATATCAGTACCACAGCTCCCGATACTAACACAATAGTTACAATCATTCTTCACATGTAGTTTATTAATAAGAGTAAAATATGCGAAGCCAAATGCACCTCAATAAAATGGTATACCTAGTATTTGCCATGCATTCTTCTAGTCCTTTTGTTCCTGCATGTTTTGTGTCTGTGTTGTGTTTTGGTAGTTGTTCATTGTGATGTTACCGCCCTCCCCGCCCCCCCCCCCTGTATAGTGCTCTGGTCCTCTTGTCTATCACTCCCTGAGAGAGATTTTATGTATTTCAATGTGACATTTTTGGTTTACAATAAGGATAATATGTTTATCCACTTTACTAGCTATATCATCCCCTAGAAACACAGTATGCTGTGTCAACTTATGGTGGTCCATCAATTACAGTAACAGTATTTTTATGTTCCCTTTGTTTTATACGCAGGACATGTGGACTTGAATTTGAATGTTAGCTGGACTAGCCTGTCACATTTTGCTGGCAGCTCTGTTGTTACGCCTGAATAACAAGATGACCTGTCGGATTGCCCATGAACTAGTTTCCCTGCTAACGGCAATAGGAAGGTGAAGCCTGTCCAATTGAGTGTTTTTGTTTGGCACTTTACTGTTGATGCATGCAAGTTTTAGAACAGCTGTGTGCAAAACAACCTGGCTGACCACTACATTGCCCTAATCTTGGTAACCATTTCCTATTTTTGTGTATTTTACTCATTGTTAAAAACATGAGGGTCATAAAAACAACACGCTTTTTAATTTGGTTCTTAAAAATAGCTGAGATACACTTTTCTAGAGACACTGGTTATCAGCAACACTCAAACAAATGGGGATTAAAGGTCGAATGTAGACAAATATATCTAAAGACCTTATGTGGTGTAGACAATAGACAACTTTAAACAGTAGCTGATTTTGCTGTGCAAAATAAGCCCTGTCTTTTCACTTCTATGTGAAAATATACAAAATAGATTGTAATTTATTTCACGCCTCAGACTATCTTTGAAATAATTAAGGGTGAAATCTGTTGTTTTGAAACATTATTTAATTATTTAAGAAAACCTGCAGCCTCTTTAATAATCTTTAGAGTTGGGAGGTATTTAAAAACCTGCACATGATTAATAGCATGGCCTGTTGGCCCAGCAGATCCCCAACCACGCGCCAATCAAGATGAACAACACTCAGCAGTTGAAAAACATGTTTAAAAATCACATTAGCTCTGTAGCACTTCAGCTTCATGGTGCTCTCTACAAGGAAGAATGATTGCATTCTTTCTTCTTTTGTGAGACCTCACGTGTGTTTTTCATCATGTACACACACACCTACACACACACGACCCACACACACACACCACACACAGACACACCCACCCACACACCACACAAACACAAACACACAGCCAACCAAGATAAGGAACGCTCCCACAGGAAATAGCATCTGACCCTCCCACCTTATCGCTTGCAATCGTGAACTAAGTGTTGCCCTGAGACTTAGCCCTCTCTGACAATTGTATCCAGTTTTTTATTTCCCACACAGCCAAATCCCCATTTCTACAGTGAGGGGAGGCGGCCCTACATCAGACTTGCCCGTGGGTCTGTATACATACTGTTTTCATCGTTTGTTAGTTTAGGATTTCCAGTGGTTTGTGTCTAATGTAATGTATTTATTTTAGGTTGTTTCATTCTCCATATCTGGGTTTATTTGGGTTGAAAGTCCTGGTGTGTTTGCGCCTCCCCCACCCCAACCACCTCGCTGCACTGATTTTCGGCTTTAAAATACTACTCGCTATCCATCTGTTTCTTGACCACGAAATAGCTTTGCCATTGAAATACTTACTTGAAATTCGTAATTAACCACAAAAATACGACATAACGGATCTGTACACAATCAATATATTCAATAACGTGACAATTGTCACCATACTCCTACTGGGCTGTCTTAAGTTGAAGACATGTAATATGGTACTAGTTTCGTGTGTAGCCTCTATATGCTGCATAGGTGTTTTTCAACATCATTTTACAGATCTTTACCTTGGACGAAACAGGGAATTTCTATTCTACCTCTTTAGCCTGGTCAGTAAGGCCTACGAATGCTTGAACAATAATGTGAGTGTTAACTTCCTAATGCCTCAGGCACTCCCTGAGGATATGGTGAATTTAATCACTTTTTTTTTGTTTGGTAAAAATTTAGGTGAGAAAAGCATGTTATTTTCAATGTCTTGAGAGGTTATCCAACCCGGAACATCAGTTTACTCGTCACAAGGAGAAATACGAAGTATATAAACATTGCCTACCGGTTTTCTGTAGTCGTAGTCCCGTTCGTCTCCCTATGCTCTTTAAGCATGTTATTGTTGAAAACAGTGAAGGCGTGTTCTCAGAGAAAATTTAAAAAAAACAATCCTACGCTGTTTATTTCTTTCCAAGAAAATAGCTATTTTCCAGTACATGTGTTGCGCTGTATGTCTCACATACAACCTTCAACAAGAAGATTCAGCGTATTATGGATGTGACCAAGCAGTTATAAATAGCCAATGTATACCAATAAAATTTTGTTTTGGTTAAAATCAACAAATATTGTGAATTAATCTATCCAATATAATCAAAATACATCGCTATCATTTTTGGCCACAATCGTCCATCGCCTACATGTGTTCACTATTCTTTGCCAAATTGGTCCATTTGGCTTCTCCTTGACTACTTTCCTATTCTGTCTGTATGCCGTGGGCCGTGTGGTATGGTGTCAAATGAAATGAATCTTGCCTGAAGGTTGCTAGTGTTTTTATGCAAGACTTGACTATTGAATGAGAACAAGCAAAGTTGGTTTGATTAGGCTTCCATCAGGGGATACCCCACCACCCGAGCCATCGAATCAGCTTAATTCACCTTTGACGAGAATCTCTGAACCGAAGGCTTGCACACGCATCTTCTAAAACCTTGTTGTGAATGGTTTTAAGATGGTTAACACTGTCGACATGTCCCCCTCCAAAAGGTCCCAATAGTATGTTCAATAGGTTTGATCTTTTTAAGTGCAAACAGTGTGTTTCATATCTTTTCATGCTCCATTAAACTCCTCAGTAAACCCTCACCTTGAACTTTATGTCTGTTAATTCAGGATTTCATGTCAATGTCTCTCATTGCTACAACGACACAAGTGAGCATCATACATTTTTGTAATCTTACCCTCATATTTTGAAAATACATTTAAAATTTCAACGAATTCTGATGCCTCAAGCTTAGTAATGCAATAGTCACAACAAATATAGTACTCCCGTTAGCTGTGTGAAATTGCTTCCCCCTTGTGGTCTGACTGATAATCCAGTGTGCAATTACTTTCTAAATGAGTCTGTCCCCACTGTGCATTCCCCTGGCCACATCCCACCCTCAACATCTCAGATGAGTGTGTGTGAGTGAAGTGCCTCTGCCTTTCGCTATAGAGCTTCACATATGCGGTGCAGTAGAGCCTCGGATAACGGAATTCAATAGCATATTCGAAGGCAATGGGACCAGATGGAGGACGGGACGTTTAGACGTCCCCTCTCGTATCGCTTTGAAAACATGTGATGTTTTTGCTGTGCCTGTCATCGCCTGTGGTTAAATTACTGTCCCCCCAAAAGAGATGCCATGCCACAACGTAAAGAGAATAAATGTTTGCATCTGCGCCCTAGGAACACCGCCCCCATTGCCTCCTGATATCAGAATATACTAGAACGGATCTCCCCCTCGACCTGGTCAACATGTATCACCAAGACAAATGTCTGCCGATTGTTTTGTCACTGTTTTTGATTCCCCCATGAATTTGCAACTCACTAAAAGCCAAAGAACTGAAATTCCTAATCAAGCTGTAACGATGTGGATTTGAGCCTAAATGGCTTCTGGAGTCAAATGAGTTTTTTTTCAAATGATGTGCTTGTGCTATGCCGTCCTGCCATGGGGACAAGCGATTAGCATATGGTGATGGATTCAACACGGAAGATTCTCATTAGAAACCGTTGTTACTTGTACACTTATCCAGAGTGCCTGTTTGCTATATCACTGCCTAGCTAAATGTTTTGACAGCACTTGACCTTGCAGTCGTTTCCCAATAGAAATACCTCCACAAACTCAACAAGCCTTGCTGTTTTCACCGTACAGTCAAGTGTGAGTGTAACCACAAAGGACAGTGCAGTGCCATTGTTTTTAAAGAACACCGCCAACTTAGTGGACTTAGCTTATTCCACTGTGGCCCCAGAGTGTACTAAGTCGTATCTCCCCTTCTCATCTCCGTGGCTGTAACCTCTGTCTGTGCCCACCATTCGTAGCTTAGCCTAAGCAGACCCGCACGTTACGGTTCCACCTAGCTACTGCGTGCCCAATAAGTGACAAAATACCGCCAACACGTTCCTCCACAGACTACAGTGTTTTGCCTTTCTTGAGAATATAGTTCCCCAGTTATATGTGGTTTAGTTAATTTTCAGGTGTTGCATTGTTTTTTGAGGTTGTACAGAAATAGGATTACAGGGTTCATTTTCAAAAAACTCTATTTGTGTTGTACCACCAATTGGTGCGATTCTGTTTTTACCCTGGGTTTTGGTCTCTGTTTTAGCTATAAAGTGAGACATCTCCTTTTGTTTTGCTACAGAGTGATACATTCACTTCTACTATCTTTGTTGTCGGTTGCACTGCCAAGTACCTAGGTAAGATCACATCAGCTAGATACACTCTTTGTCCAACTTTGGTCAGGACAGGCAGGATTAGCTGGGAGACGTCTCTAACATGGACACGTTGTGGGATACCTTACAGACAGGGACATGGAAGTAGTTCTTTTGTAGAGTTTGGTGCATTCGTGTGTGTTTGCCATTGAGAACGAGCTAGTATGCTATATGCTAGGTTATAGCCACCTCATTCTCGCTGCACATAGAAGCTTGGGCAGCTTATTTGAACAGCTGCCCCGGAGATTGAAGGCAGAGAACAATCCAAAACCTGTATCTGCACTGCAAAACAGCAGGGATTTTTTTTTGTATGCGTGTGGTAAAGCACCAAAGACCAAAAAGAACAGCCAAAAAAAAATAAAAAAAAAACGAAAACCCAGAAAAGTGTTTTTTTTTCATAATAAGGAACTTTATCTTTTTACAGCCTCAAGATTATTATATTATGTTGTTGGTATTGTCCAATGCATTTCTTTTGCATTCAGCCAAGATCACGTTCATCTCCACCACAGAACCTGTAAGTGCAAAGAGCTGATGCTCAAACATCAGACATGATTAGCGTTCTTTATACACTCGAATGGCAGCAGCACGGTTCTTTATTATTGCTGGAAGGAAATAACTGTAGTTCAGTAATCTAGCTAAGAATCACTCTCCTCATTGTGTACAGGTTTATAGAGTTGTTGCAGTTAGATGGATGGGGACTAGATAAAAAATGTGGTGGGGATTAACGATGCAGGACCGATACCAATAATCCGTAAAAGGACCGGTGTTTGACTGTAGTATTTCTGAGTGATGTGAGATGCTTGATATTCACCATTACAATTTTCCAAAACTTGACAATCTTAATGTGATGTGCAGGGGTTGCAGGCTGAACA
The DNA here is from genome assembly GCF_008692095.1 of Etheostoma spectabile. Taxonomy (NCBI): domain Eukaryota; kingdom Metazoa; phylum Chordata; class Actinopteri; order Perciformes; family Percidae; genus Etheostoma; species Etheostoma spectabile. The sequence goes on from NC_045740.1 coordinate 13,364,211, forward strand.
ATGGCATGAACAAACATTGTGATAATTTGGATAACCCTGTTTCAAACTTGACGGTCAATGGGGGGCCAAAATGGAAATTGGATCTTTCTTGTACTGTTTTACGGCCTATTATTTTCTGATTGATCATTCCCTGTTATTGGGTTGTAGATGTAAAACATACGCCGAGATACTTCCGTTTGCACAGTCTATTCGTCAGATCCAAGTTTGGTATGCGCGCGCTAACTTGTCTGGTCACCTGATAAACGTCTTAGAGGTACCAGAATCTAGTGGAAATTTGACATCTACAGTTCTACGGCTATGAGAGTTGTGTGGGTGTGTTGTGTGAGTGGTGAGTGTGTGGTTGTTGTGTGTGGTGTGTGGTGTGGTTGTGTGTGTGTGTGTGTGGAGTGTGAATGTAGTTAGAGAATTGGTTGTCTGTCTGTAACTGTGTAGCCTATAGTGACCCATGACTCTGTCTTCCACCAATGGGTCTGAAATAGGCTTGAGCAGCCCCGACATGCTGAAGCAAATGAATGAATGACTGGATATCCCTAACAAGCCTGTTCCCTTACAAAATGTAAAATCAATAAACTAGTCATATGTGATCATTTCACAACTGGATAAATTATCATACTTAATCTCATTCAGTGGTGGTTCCCACTGCCACTCATCATTGGCTAGTTCCTATCTTATGTCCCCTCTTTACGTATACTGACCATACCATGTCCATGTATGATGTCTTTTTTTTTACACTCTTTAAGTGAAACCGTGTATTTTAAAGCTGGACTCAGAATTTTACCTTTGTATCAGACATTCGAGTTACACATAAATTACGTAAATGCTACACCATCTCTACAGAGTTTTCCAAGGGACATAGCTCATTCACCCTACTGAAAAGAAAGAAATTTAATCATCTTCTTTGGAGCCACGCTCCCCCTTCTTGGTATCAGCAGTACCCCACGTCCACCAGTGTCTACCACAACGATCAGGCCCTAGTGAACGGAGAGAGAGCTTTGGTCCACAGGGGCATGGAGGTGGCTATTGACATGATGAAAGCACAAATGAAACACAGATGAATAGTTAGAGAGAGGAGTAAAGAAATAGTAAAGACACAAAGACAGTCAGAGAGGGAGGTAGGAGGAAGGAGAAGATGAAGCAAAGAGAGTAGATAGGGAGAGAGACGGTGGAGGGGACTAGTGGATGGTCTGGGAAGAGCGATAGAGATGGAAAGGATGAAACCGAGGAAAGAGAGAAGACCTGTTATATAGGAGAATGACCGTTTGGGGGATTTCATTTCTGCCAACGCTGCCATCTATTCTAATGACCTACTCCTCAGTCAAAGGGGTGGAACGTGTGCAGAAACCATGGGGAGCAAAGGCATCCACCTGAGGTACTGACATGTGAAGTAAAGCAGAGCTGGGTGACCACAGGTACTGACAAAAATAAGGTGGGCTAAATGATGAGTGGTTTAAGTCTAATGACAAAATGTAAATTTAATAGATAAACTGATAAATATTTAAGTGTGATACAATGTATTGTGCTCCATCACACTGCACACCTAAATCCATCAATGTATATTTCTTTTTCCATTTTAAAGGGCAACTATTATACAGATTTTCATGAGTTATTGGCATTTGCATTTTGACATGCTTATGTAAAAAAAAACAAAAAACACTTCAAAAGTTGAAGTGGGAGGTACGCAAGAGTATATTGGCGACTTTGTCGTGAAAAATCAACAATAACCACGTTAAACCAAATATATTACACAACCAAATATGTCCCAACGTAAGTAACTGATTTGTAGGAGAAACACCAGACCTGGCCTAATTACGATATGTCGCGTAGCAGTAGCTACTTAATAGTTTGCAAGTCCCAACGTTAGATTGTAATGGAACGAGCACGCCTTTCTACATCAACAATCACAGATCAAGATTCTGACAAACACTACCCATCTGACATGTTTCAGCAGTAATGTGACCTGGAATTGGAGAGAATATAACACATGGCAGCAAAGTTACATTGTTTACTGCCATTCGCCATGTAGCTTCTATGGTTAGCATGACAATAATAAATAGAGCAGTGATTTCTTCAGTCAAAATGAATAAAAGCTTTTAAAACCTGTACAACATAAACCATTATACCTCTGTTAAATTTTCATATAAAAGGAGAAATGCAAACCTTGTGGAGCAGGTGCAACAAATACATTTTAAATGAAAAGCTTGTATTTTTTAAATAGATCCAGGCCATAAAATTATTACCCAATAATATGTGAAATATTTATGTGTACTTTTAAAGACAAAATGCATTATTGTTTTTTCAGTAAGCTAATCTATGTGTATAGGCGCCGCCCTACAAAGGCTGTCACTATTGGTTTAATCCCGTCACGCAGGCGTAGTCGTGGAGATTTCTCCAGCATGCGCCTCAACTACCATCAGATACTATATTACAGAGCAGAATCGTTCTCTGCACCCAACATCAGCATCTTCTTCAGCCAATGTTGCGGGGCAGGTGGCCGAAGCTTAGAGGTCTGCGCCTATCCTCATAGAATCTGAAGTTACATATGTACTATCGTTTTATTTTATAGCCTTCTTACTTTAATGCTATCGGATTGGGTTAAGGCACTGAGAAGTCAATGTATCAAATAACATGTATTTCAATAAAATGTAAATTTGCTGTATTTATATAGCCTTTTCCAGTCTTAACAACTGCTCAAAGCGCTTTTACATCTACAGGAACATTCACCATTCACACACATTCATACACTGTGGCCGGGGTCTGCCGTACAGGTGCCACCAGCTCATCAGATAAACATTCAAACACATTCATCACACTCCGATGCGCAGCACCGTGGGCATCTCGGGTTCAGTATCTTGCCCAGGACACTTCGACATGACTGCAGGGGCAGGGATCGACCACCCAACCTTCCGATTGGTAGGCAACCGCTCTACCACTGGCCACAGCCGCCATGATTATGAATTGCCATTCTGATTGTAGGGCAACAGTCATGATTGTGGAGGGCATCATTAGTGTCAATTATTATCATGATGGTAATAAGGACACCCGCATTCCTCTCAGCCACCAAGTGCAGAGGGGGATGGGGACAGCAGGAAAAACAGACATGCTTTGGCGCATCATAACCTCTGAGTGAACCGGGGGGGGCGAGCGCCAGGCCGGCATGGAGGGGGGCCCAGGCAAGACTCCAGAGATTTGTGGACTGATGCAGCCGATCCGGAACAGGACACAGGGAAACTTGAAAGAAGTCTTCTACTGCTTATGCTGGAGAAAAGTATCCGTATCTTTCAAGTGCAGGACAGGGGCCGATGTAAAAGCAATGTGTACGCACATGCATTTAACTTTTTCCACACATTAACTATTATTTTCTTAAGTCAGTACAGCGTTCTGTAAATGTTGATCAAAAGCCCTTTCGTAAGGAAGTAGTATACCAGGGACCTCATTTAGTTTATTATTATTATTATATTATTATTATTGTTATTTAGAAACAGAACCATGTCATGAATTGTGAAGTAAAGTCAGCTACAACTTAAGTGCAATATTGAACCATTGTTCTTTTTTTCTGAGTGTAAACCTAATAATACAATGATGATGGAGATTGGCGCCATTTGAACACTTTGCCGATGCAACACACGCGGTGAAATTTTAGCTTGTAAAGTTGTAGCAGGATGTATATGGAATCAAAAAGAATTAAGCTCTTAAAATGTCTATCCTAATGTTAGTCTAAAATCAGCTTGGCCCAACTTTATGTTCTGCAATTAACATCTGCACCATATGGACTCTGAATTTGGGGCCAAAAGGGCTCTGTACACCAATCATGATTGGGGCTTTGAATCTCCCTACAATCTGGCTGTGCAGGTGCTTCTTGCACACTGTCAGCTATTTTTGGAGAAAGACAGAGGGCAGGCTATCTCTGTTCCCAGGTATTTAAAGGCTTGACCTGTTCCATCACCTAGCCTCAGAGGCTCAGGGTTTTGAAGAGGTTTGATTCACATTTTCACATCTCCCCACAAGAGAGATCATTGGTCTTTGAGCCTTTGAGCTTCAAGACTCTTTGATGTCAGTGTATCCACATAGTTGCCAGATACATTTATTTTCGTTAAATTATATTTTTTTATTATTATGATTTTTTATTATTTACTTTTTATTCATTTTTTCTTTCATTTATTTTCTGTCTCTCTCTCATTTTTATGTACAATCAATCAGAAAATAAAAAAGTGCATATATACACAACTAGACGTACGGAAACGATAACGCATAACTCACCCTGCTTTACTGCAAACATAGGCTACGAAGTGCAAAAGGAGAGGAAGACCACACATATTTGCCTAAAATACTGTTGATGAATCCAACACTTTGAACCAAACCTATAAAGCTTAGATAACAACAGAAGTCAGTCGGTACACCCAAAAGAAGTTGTCTGTTTGAAGACTTTTCCTAAATTATTACTTTTAATTTTCCATTCTCTTTTAATCTTGCCTGTTACTAACCTTTTATCAAAATTCTTACACATATTCTGTTTTAAACATACAGTTTGATTCCATTTGATCTAAACTGAAACCCACCCAAGCCCCAAGACACCCAGGCAATGGGTGGCAAGGCATTGCTCCCTGGTATTTAAGGGAATCATTGCATATAAGCAGCTTTTATTATACTTCTGTTCTAGTTTTCATATGTAAAGAGGGCCATTCATTCAAAGAAAATCCTGCCCTGTCCTGTAAGTCTCCCAGGGAATACCAGCACACTGCTTTGACAATGTTAACTTTGCAATAAAAGACCTCATGTAACTATTCAATGACAATTGACCATTGGTGCATTTCTGTCTGACAATAACCACATACCATCATTCCCATTATCAATCCAATAACTCCAATATTTTCTGTAAAAAAACTGAGCAGGGTATATTGATTTAATGCCCGAGAAGGAAGCCAAAAACGTAGACAACTTATTTCAACATTAATTAGAATGGTTATATTTTTTACATGCATTTATACCGAGGCAATTATTTATATGTGTATAATGTAATCATAATTTTGTTATCTACATCCCTGCACTAAATTATTTGCTCAATACACACAGTGTGGGACAGAGGCTGCAGATGTTTTCTATTGAATTCATAGTAAAAGTTAACCTTACTGTAAGCCCTTCAATAGCTACTATATAAATAGTAGAAATATTGAATATAGAGACAGAATTGACATACAAAGCATTGCAACTCTTGCTGTGACCTTTTACTAGCACAAGCAGTAAGTATTGGAACGTCATCTGACAAAACAACAAAATATGATTTTCTCTCACCAGGATTAACTTAAATCCTGGAGAAATGACTGCTAACAATAATCTATGGTCCATTTGACAAGGATAAGTGCTGGTAAACCCTGTCCAAAGATGTAATCTGTGCCTTTAAAAGATAAATATAAATTGAGCCTTTCACTGTTTGTTTGTTTTATCAGCCAAGAAAAATTAAAAAGATGATCATTGACCCCACTCTTGAGTACTTTTGCTCCAGGATAAAGACTCAGATGTACTGAGTACTGCCTCTACTGAGGTATTTTAGTTTGTGAACAAGAGCTCTTTCGGTTTGCTTTGTTAAAACTATCACATCGGGGAAAAATTCAAATTTGAATTGTTGTCGGCACACAATTGTCCAACACATTTTACTGTGTACATCAAGGCTTATGGGTAAAGACGACAAACTCCCATCGTCATCTCGGAGATCAAATATTGTGCACACTAAAATTACAAACAGATCGACACAAGTGACAAATGCTTCTACGGCAACGGAACTTAGCAGACCTGAAGCTCAACCTTTGTGGCAATAGACTCTATCCGGCAAGGTGCTATGTTGGCCATAGATAAGTGCATGCACACGTTTCTAGTAGATTACTTTGGCATTTAAATAGTCTATTTATTATTATTGCCTTGTTAAGGTTGCGACAGGAAAATTTGTAAAATCGGTAAGTACTAAAAACCACTGTGCAATGTTTTTAGTGTCAAGTAGCCTTAAACTCATGGATTGTTACTCCAACTGAATATCCTATGTTTTATGTCATTTCTCATTACCTGAACAACACAGCCTCTTGGTATTTTGAACATTTTGTTTGCTAGCCAAAGCCCAAATACATTCACATAACTCCAAAATCAAACTGCATTAAATCCTTGGGAGCCTTGAGTTCAGCATTGCCCACTTTCACAAATCTTGCAGATTTGTTCTCTTACATGTCTGATCATGTATCCATTTGTATATTCTCTCTGTACACTCATACGACATCTTATTTTACTTTCTTATCTTATTAGCTGTTTTAATCTATTTCTTGTCATTCAAAAATGACTAGAAGATGAATTTGATATAGTATTACTTAGCTGAAATTTACATAAGCATGAAGTGCTTACTCTCTGACATCTTAAGACATTTAGCTCCCTTGAAAGAATCACGACAAACCAGTTCATTTTAATTAAATAAGGTCAACAAAATGAAAATGTATGCATAAAATGTTAAAGGAACCTTGACTTATTGGGACTTTACTTATTCACCTTATCCCCTAGAGTTAGACAAGTACATACATACATACCCTTCTCATCCCTGTGCGTGCTGTAACCTGTCTGAGGCCCCCAACATTATTTAGCCTAGCAAAGATCAGTGACAAAATAACGCCAGAACCATATCTTTTTGAGGCAGATACACAGACGGAGTTACACTTTTGGGAGGGACAAAATGCCACACAACTGATGGGAACAGAAACGAGCAAAAGAACTCTGAGCAAACCCTAGCGAACTCTTCTCCGTGACGGGCTTCTCAGGGCGGCGGAGCAAATCATCCGCCCAAGTTGCGGAAGTACCAGTGCTTCACCTTTCTGAGATATATTTCCCAGTTTGCGGTTAGAATATTGCTGTGTCTCACGTTATTTGAACCCCCTGGACTATACAAATCACAACATGTAAATAGGAGCATGTTGGCGTCATTTTGTCACTTATTCGTGGCAGTAGCTAGTTAGAACCAGTTACAAGCAGGATCTTTGCTAGGCTAAGTATGCTGGGGGTGTCAGACAGAGTTACCGCACGCACGGAGATGACAAGGTATGTATTGACTTATCTAACTCTGGGGGATACGGTGAATAAGCTAAATTCTAAATGAGTTGGCATGTTCCTTTAACAAAACAATGCAAACACTATATTGAAGTCCTGGCCTTTCTTCTTCCCGCCTACTGTGCTAAGACTTTAGCGTCACTACGTCGACGTTCGGACACCACTTGCTGCTATTGGCCATTCCGGACACTTCCGACCTGGCGCACTTTCCGGTCTTTTTGCTGTACTCCACATTCTGGTCATCACCAAAATGTTAACAGAATTTATCTATACCATCTAACATCTATGTATGAATTTCCTATATGTACATGGACACTTAGATGCGTTATTGTATATGAAAGTGACTCTGATGAGGGAAAGACTGACAACGTTCGGGCGATGATCTTACTCTATAGAAAGTTTTTATTTTTACTGTCCTGGATATTAAGAACTCTTATTGCTTAATTCAGAGTTGTTGAAGCTGCTTTTAATGTGAAAGACGGATAATGTCCGGTTGTTTTGACAACATTGATGTACTTTCTTTAGCTAACTGTCTATGGACTTAATACCCACAGCGGCCCGTGTCTACAGCAGCGGATAGCTAGCGGTGGCCGTTATGGCCAAGGGTAGCGCACGGCTAATTTACCTTTAGCCTGCTGTTGTAAAGTAAAAGCTAAAGTAAACTGTTAAATTACCACCCATTAGAAATGTAAAAAGTTCACTTTAGTTTTACCATTAAAACTGAAAACATGAATAAATCATTTACCTTTGTATTTTAACAGATTTTTGAAGAAGCCAATAAGTGTCCAAATGTGGACACAGTGATGCAAGAAGACACTGAAATCTTGTGCAATTTCATTATTGTACAATATTTAATCATTTAATTTCATTACAGTGTGATATTTAATCTCTTTGACAACACGAAAATTCTGTGAAAATTCATAACTGCGCAATATTTAATACTTTGATACACCAATAACTGTGCAGTTTTATAACTGTGTAATATTAATTTCACACTGCATATACAAACCATTTTTATCTTATAACATTTTATATATGTACTATATATAGTTGTCTCAGGACTGTGACCCCCCCCCCTTTTCTTTGCACTACTTATATTTTTATTTTATTCCATGTTATATTCCTCTTATGTATCTTGTTGACACTGGAAAGGGGTTGCTTCAATTTCATTGCACAGGTATTTTACATGTGTATAATGACAATAACGGCATTCTATTCTATTCTATTTGTATTGTACTGCCAGCTAAACGTCTAATTCAGATACATTAAAGATATCTAAAATATTTATGGTCCTTTGTCAACACCATGCTGTAGGGACAGTTCTCCGAATCAATTACACTCCTCCCTGCAGCCTTCCCTACCATGTCCTGTTGTGGTGTCTGGAATGCAGTAACCCCACAGCCATATCTATTCAGACTCACATATGTCGCCTGTAAGACTATCAAGAGGCCTCTGGGACCCAAGGGACGTATGACAGTGTGAGACCGGGGTGGGGGGGGTTCTAGATAAGAGGCATTGTTGCCCTGTGCATTTCTTTTGGTTGCAGCATGGAGAGATAGGGACAGGCAGTGACTGGGACAGTCTGGCTTGCAGTGTACTGCCAATGGAGAGATTGCCCGCGGACATTCGCACTTAGTAGGAGACTAATGCTATACTGGTGCCAGAGAGCATCAGTAAAAATATTTTAACATGGTTAAAGCCTTTTGAGAAGTGTGCACTTGAACAGTCTACAATGTCAGTGGTTCTCCAAATTGAATCAGTGTTCCTAAATCCAGTGTAATTTTTGAGTCTATGATCACACTAATTTCTCAGGTCGGTAAATTGCTGAGATTTCTGTCTTTTAAATTTCACTTTCCACTCATTTTCCTTTTTTCTTTCTTTCATTTCTTTTATTCTGTTTGGTTGCCAACCCTTATATCTATTTGTGACAAACTTCCCCCTGCCTACTCACATTTCAATTTGTCCATGATGGAAGCGCAAGCCGTGACCCAGCAAATGCTATCACAAAAAACTTTAATTATAAGGCTACGAAGCCTTGTTCTCTAGCCAAGGTATTAACATTTTCCAGTGTTTTGCATTGTGATGGTCTCTAGTCTAATTAACTTGCTTATTTGTCTGTTTAAAATATGACTTTACTTGTTGTGTTACAGGCAATTGTAAGGTGAACAGAGACAGAATGCAGGTCGGCTATCACTTCTTCTTTAATTCTTTCTTGCCGACAAAAGAAGCCATTACTGTTTTGAGGACTTCTGATCTCTTTCATCTATGACAAGCAAGAAAAAGAACATACAGTGTTCATTACTAAGAAAGCAGTTATGGATGCAAGGTAATATCCATCTGGTCCTGTGTAAGACCCACAAATGGATAAGACAGCAGGGTCAAGACAAAAGCGGCAAAGATCATGAATTAGTGACCTGTGCACCATGTTTTAGCAGGGGGCACAGTTGAGCTTCAAGTATATTAAGACTCTCCAGACAGTCTGGAGGATGAGCTGCAGTCCTGACAGCAGAGAAGCACTCAGGGTCGCTGGATACTGTGCAGCCTCAGTCATAAGCCGTGCCCCACATGTTGACAACACCTTGAGACTGAAATGTTCTAAGTTTGGAGACCACACAAGCACACATCCGCCAACATGCAGCTAAAAATATTCAGACTGGTTCTCAAGTGGGAGATTCCACACTTAGAGTGTTTTCACACTTGTAGTTTGTTTGCTTTGGTCGGAATCAGTTGGAGTTATAAACTTAAAGCGAGTTGCCCTCGGTCGGTTTTGGTTTGGTTTGACACCTGGAAAAATCCAAGGGTGTGGCCGGTTTGGCTTAGTTGGTAGAGCAGGCAAACATATACTTAGAGGTTTTTTGCCTCAACACAGAGGTCCAAAGTATGGTCTGAGCTGTGACACTTTCCTGCATCCCTCCCTTCTTTCTCACCTTGCTGTCCTTTCCATTAAAGGGGGAAAAGCCCCAAAAAGAAATCTTTAAAAAAAAAAGAAGGAAAAATCCAGTATCCCAAATTGCGTCATTACAAATCGGCAAGAACGTACAGCCTCTTATTGGTCGGATCTGTCTGGGGGCAGGAGCACAAAGTAATACAGGATGAGGGTCCTGTGTTCTGATGTAATAGTCAATCCATTAATTTCATTAAATGATCAGACTTAGTTTTGCACGACGATACTACATCTCCTCTTCGCTCTGCTCTGCCACGTCTGTCTCCAATTTAGCGGCAGCTGGTTTGACCACGGAGATGCGAGTTATTGTACAGCAAGTTTGACCACAGTCTGTTTCTGTGATAGTAACACTGCAGCTGCTACGCTTTGCTGCCTGCTGCCTCAAAGATTGCTAAACACTCCTGACTACAGAGACATTATCTCAGACTTGCAGAGTATATATAGTTGTGGGTTTGAGTTCGGATCACGTTCACACCACGCTCCCGAGTTCAATTTAAAGCGTACCGAGACCACCTCTTTAAGGAGGTTTGGTCCACAGAGTTTGATTGCCGCGTTCTCACCTTTTCAAACAATAAACTGGAGTTCGATTCACACGCACTAAATGTAATAGTTGAAACCATCCTCAGAATGTTCCAGCAATTTTAAGGTTGGGTATTGTGATCGTGCAGTATCACACAATTAGACTGTATATGTTTAGTTTCCTGTCCTGATTGAGAAGAATAATAGACTAAACACATGGCTATTAAAATTATCAAGTATTAGATGGCTGAGGGTTCGAATCATAGAAGTTCTCAGTGTTTACTACAGTTCACCATGGTGGTGGGGTTATAGTATAGTATTTTACACTTAGGATAAATATGAACATTAACAACACCGTCTGAGCCTCTCAACCGTATTTTCATCAGTTCATCATTGAGTCCATCAAGAAACACAGACATGCCCTTCATTTTATTAACAAGAGCAGACATGCATGTTTGTTCTGGGCAGGTCTGACAATTCGTGCAAGTAAGTCAGGTCAAAGTTTCTCTACGACCCTCATCTCATTTTTTTAAATGGGTAACAGTGTATCTGACAGCCATTTATTTGGACCTTTTATTTGCAACATGTGTATACATGTCCATGAAGTAAATCCCAACCTTGTGTGACTACTTTGAAATCTATCAAATGTGTTTTGAATGGGGTCACACAGAATTCAGATTCATTAGACGTCCTTCTGGTGCTTCTGTGATTGGTTACTCTGCTGGTCTGTGATACACCCTGGCAATGCACAGAGACAAAGAAGAGAGAAGAATTTAGACTGTAGCCCCTTAAGCTATTCTCCAGAGAAACTGAGGTGCTCAGGGGGATTCTACATCTAGAGACATTGAGTCCTACTTCACTGGACTGCAAAGCTGTCATGTTATGCATACATTCCATGTTCAAGTTCATAACCCATGTACAGAGCCTTGTGACCACAATACAGAATTTGCTGCAATAAATGAACCATGAGTCACTGGGAAGCCAAGAAAATGCCACACAATCTTTGAGTCTAATTGATGAAAGAGTGTCTTCGGCCTAGTGTGATGTGCTTTGAGTCTCAAAAGTATTGAGTGTCTAGATGCCATTAATCAGAACCAAATGATTCTTACTGAGCATGTAGCAGGCCAAACAAAAGATCAGCAAAGAAAAATGCTATAATCTGCACTGTATGTGAGCCATACAACACAAAATAGGAGAATTTTTTGGTCTAATTTCTGAACATACTATACACTCTGCTTGAACAGGGTGTTACGATTAAATAGTAGAACGTTTTTGTTTTTTTACTTGTCAGGTTTTCCCATTTCCACACATTTTCACATTGCCTTTGTAGGACTTTTACGCTCTTTTTGCATTTTGACTGGAAATACGTCAATAAAGTGCATTTGAACTTCCTGTTACTGCAGCTGCAGATACGAAAAATGGCAGGAGTCAAAGAGTAGCAGTTTCTGTTGTGTTCCGGGCTGTTTGTCTTCAGCCCAAAAACAGCCCTATGTTTCCTTTCATTCTTTTCCTGTGGATCCAAATCTGAAACCCAAATGGATGCAGGCGATCCGAAGAAAAAGGGAACAGTTTTATACAAAAGGTTGCCCCTGTTTGTAGCCGGCACTTTGCTCCGGATGTATTCATTGGTGCTGCGTCATTCATCACCTGAAAGTGGTGTTTTCCCAAGCTTATTCCCTTGGAACCCTTTTACTACTATTTTGAGAAGGGAGTCAGTATGTGACAGAACCTTCAACGTCTATCCAGCTATGCTGTGAAAATATCAACATGGTGGCTAAGGCCGGAGGATATCACAACTACGTGACACACCCACCTGCAGGTAAGATTGTTCATAATGTGTTTAGTAGTAGTGAACGCTAGTCAACGTCAAGTGTATTGTTAACGGATAAATGCATTTCTAACTGAACAACTTCATTTCTATGATATATGCTGTTCACGAAATTCAGTTAGCCTACATCTGTAACTCGGTAACATAGTCTGTTGACGATTTCAAATGTAACTTTACTGTACAAGATGCTTGCGTGATTGTCAATGTTGCTGACTTGTACGCCAAGGCTTTTTACCCCCGTTTAGACTGTCCCCAGTGTTCGCCCTGTTTTCCCAGTCTGACGCGTGTGAGTCAGTGGCGTAGGCAGAAATAGTGTTTTAGGTAGCCAAGTACAAAAGGGAGTGGGCCATTTTCAAAAAGACGTAGACTTAGCAAAAGGACAAAATGATCCAAAAGCAACAATTTTAGCTTCTAACACATATACTGCATTACAAAGGCAATAGCAGTAGGCTACTGTCTACAATGTGCTCAACCAACAAAGCTCGATTTAAAAGGGTTGTACACAAAATATAGACATAATCATGTTGATTGTAACCTATTCGGCTAAAATATATTCAGGACTATGGTCGGATCTGAGCATCAAATGCGCTAGCAGCAGTAAAATTAAATGAAAGAATGAAACTTCAGCCAAGCATTGTTTGAATTATGAAAGATATGATGAAAAGTGGCCAGCGAGCGCATCAATCTTACACATCAAGTCCATGGCAGTGACAGGAAAAAAACTAAAACTACATCACTCACAGATAAGTTATCTTCTTATTTATGTTAGCAAAATAAACGCGTTTCAGCTAGAAGCCCATCAGTGTTTACAATTTCTTACTAAATAGGAAGGTTACCAGGTTACAAAAGCATGAAACCCATTTGACTTAATGCCACCTCTGTGAGGGCCTCCTCTGTTGGGGAAATGTCTGCACATGCTGCGAAAGGCTCGTCCTTATTTACACTCATTCCATCCAAGAAACTGTCCATACCACACTTTAAAGAGAAATGATTGCTGTCGCGGTAACTTTGAACAGTACATTGCTTAACACATTCATATACAGTACAATGTGTAAAAAAACAGCTGCTAATATTAGTTGCTGAATGCAGCCTGAGAGTCTGCCTGTTGTTACCATAGTAGCCACTTATGTTTCTGAAAGCTTTCTATAGTTTGATCATTATTCTATGGGTTAAACAGTTTTGTTTTAATCAGAGGAAAGGCACATCAACACACAAAGGTAATCATGTAACTATTTCTTTTTTTTTTAACATACATTTCAATATTTTTTATAAAAAACATATTTTTGATCAGACTAGGCTGGATGGACCAGTATAAAGTGGGCGGGCCGGTGCCGCCCTGGCCCTTACTGACTATGTGCCTTGTGTGATTTCTGTGTGTCTCCCGCTCCCTCCTGTGTCAATCATGCTGTCTAGCTGAAGTGGGCATGCCCTTAAAGGTATTCTTTCTGCAGTGATGTATTTAAGAGTTGACATGACAGTTACTGTTCTGTGTTGTGTTGAAAGGTACCTAAATATGTTAAGACTGTTTTTTATTTCCTTATCTTTACACATCTCTGGATGAGGCTTTAGATTGCATCCATGACTAGAAGCCATGTTGCAAAACACTGACCTACCCCCCCTACTCTCTTTAGCCAATGCTGTTTTTTGCACAACCAAATTTGTTTCCACACTAAATTTCCATCCAAGAGGGTTTTTACTATTTTTTGGGAGTCGATTGCACCATCTACCCTTAGACTGGTGTACTGGACCAAAGCAAAGAGGGAAGGTGAGGAAGGCTGCCCAGATGCCAGCCCACCACGCATCATGCCATTAATAGATGAGTTCTTGATGCACTCCATGCGGGTTGCTGTTAGCATGAAAGAGCAGCTCATTGCTGACTGTTAATGGTGAGCATTGACATTCTCAAAGGGTTACCATCACCTGGGCCAATTATCATTTTGTGATGCTGATCTGGATGAGCAGGGAAAGGTTAAGTCAACTATGTCTCTAAAATTCAAGAGGTACTATCCCAATGTCAGAGTGATCCTGGATTGCACAGATATTGCCCGGAGACAGCCTCATTCCTGACTTTACAGTCAGAAAACATTTTAAAACAACAAAACAGGACGACTTTGAAAGGGCTGATTGGAGTTGCTCCCAATGGTTTGGTGACTTTCGTTTTACCCCTGTGCACTGGGTGCATCACAGATAAGTAGATCACAAGGATAGTGGAGTCCTTTCCTTGCTGGAGCCAGGAGACTAGTTATAGCGGACAAAGGGTTCCTCATCCTCCTTCAAGACCTTGTTGCTGATGTGTAAGTTCGTCCTTCCACCTTTTATGTGCGAGGAAACGGAACAAACTCAAGCCATTGCCTGCCTCAGAATTATAGTGGAGAGAGTGATCGTTAGCGTCCTTTCACATCTGGGACTCTCCTATGCCGATCCACACTGATTAGCAGCGTGAATCGATCTGGCTTGACTGCTGTTTTTGTAACAATTATCAAGGATCTTTTTCTTTTGAAGAGTGAATGAATTAATGTTTTGTATGTAAATAATGTATATGTGTAAATATATGTAATAATTTAGTGTTCCACATATTCTTAAACATCAAATAAGTATAATTGGTGTAGTCTTAATATTTTTTACTGTTGAAATGTGACTTTCATTTCACTAAAACATAAATAATATACCTAATAATAAAGTATCCTTTATTAGTCCCAGAAGGGAAATTACAATTTACACTCTGTTGTTATTACACACACGCCTGAAGTACACACACATGCTCAGTAACTATACATGCACTAATGGAGAGATGTCGGAGTGAGGGGCTGCCCATGGAAAGGCGCAGTTACTGGTTCAGTGTCTTGCTCAAGAGCACCTTGGCAATGCCCAGGAGTGAACTGATACTCTCCAGCTACCAGTTCACCACCATACTTTGGTCCGTATGTGGTTTGAACTGGGACCTTCCGGTTCCCAACCCACCGTCCTACGGACTGCCACCCCAAATGATAATTAAAACAATTTTGTTAAAAATGATACATCCCTTAATTTTTAGTATGTGTAACATCAACTGATAACAGCTATTCAATAATAAAATCAACATTTACAATAAAAAATAACATTACAGTCATCACAGCAGGACTGCAACTAACGATTATTTTCATAGTTTGATTAATCCGTTGATTATTTTCTCGATTAATCAAGTGTTGTTTGATCTATAAAAAAATGTCAAAACATGGTGAAAATGTGATCTGTTTCCCAAAAGCCTAAGATGTCATCCTCAAATGTCTTGTTTTCCTCCAAACTCAAAGATATTCAGTTTACTGTCACAGAGGAGAGAAGAAACTAGAAGATATTCACAATAAACAAGCTGACATCAGAGGAATCATTTCTTTTAATAAAAAAAGACTCAACCTGATTAATCAATTATCAAAATAGTTGACAATTATTTAAGAGTTGACAACTGATCGATTAATGGATTCCTCATTGCACCTTCAATCAACAGTAAGACAGAAGGCAAAACCGATTGGTAAAGACAGGATTATGTAAATGCTGAAACCTGCTTCTGTTTTACACATACTGTTGTGTTGAGGGATAGTTGTCTGGAGGAATGGAGGGTGTCTCAATTGCTTGTATCCCAAATATATGTGTTGTATATGTGGATGGAGATGTATGTCTGAGAAAGAAAAGAGAGAGTGAAATGTATGTAGAGGATGGAATGGGGGGTGTTTGTTTGTTACATTTTTTTTTACATTTCTTTTTTAAACACTGATCTAGCACCACCCTTGATTCTCACCTGATTTGATTTGAATGAAGGTATGCTTTCATGTATGTGCTAAATAGATACAGTCCCTGACAAAAGTCTTGTCGCTTGTGTACAAATTGACCTGAAGTGCAGCTGAAATTATTTCTAATCAGATTTATTTACAAGAAATGGCTCATTAATCCCAACACTTTTGTAATAATGTTTCTGTGCAAAAAGAAACTGTCAAAAAGTATTCTAATATTCATAGCTTGGTAAAGCCCATTGAGTCAATGTTTGCAAAGACATAAGTGTTGTCCCCTTGTCATATGAGATTCACCTGTGACTAATAATGGATCAATTAGGTCTCAGGTGTGTATAAAAACAACCCTAGTACACTAGACCTTCAAATCAACTGCAACTAGACATCTGCAAAGATTCACCCTGAGACTAAAGTTTTGATTAACAAGAGGCTGAAGACCAGATCCACTGCTGATGTGGCAGACACCTTCAATGTGTCTCAGCGTCAAGTACAGAGGATTAAAAAAAATATTTGAAGACACTGGAGATGTTTTTGACAAGCCCAGGTCAGGCAGACCCCGCAAGACAACTGCTCGAGAGGACCGTTTGTTGGCTCGAAAATCCAAGGCCAGCCCATTTTCCACTGCAGCAGAGCTCCACCAGACCTGGTCCCCTGAAGTCCCTGTGTCACCCAGACGGTTTGTCGGATTCTGTCTCGAAATGGCCTCCATGGTCGAATCAGTGCCCAGAAGCCAGCACTAAACAAAAGACAATTGAAAAACCGTTGGGCGTTTGCCAAGGCCCACAGCCTGCTAAAAGGATGGACGCTGGAGAAGTGGAAGAAAGTGGATTTTTCAGATGAATCTTCTGTTGAATTACACCACAGTTGCCGCAATACTGCGAGACCTACTGGAGCCTGCATGGATCCAAGATTCACCCAGAAAACAGTGAAGTTTGGTGGCGGAAAAATCATGGTCTGGGGTTGCATCCAGTAGGGCAGTGTGCGGAGAGATCTGCAGGGTGGAAGGCAACTCATAGTCTCAATATCAAGAAATCTTAGCTACCTTTTTATTATTCCAACCATAAAAGAGGCCAAATTCTCCAGCGGATGGTGCTCCATCGCATACTTCGATCTCCACTTCAAAGTTCCTCAAGGCGAAGAAGATCAAGATGCTCCAGGATTGCCGCCCCATCACCAGACATGAACATCATTGAGCATATGTGGGGTAGGATGAAAGAGGAAGCATGGAAGCCC
>NC_045740.1:13381600-13381705 GCF_008692095.1 Etheostoma spectabile
AAACCAAAGAATATTGATGAACTCTGGGAGGCATGCAAGACTGCTTTCCTAGCTATTCTTGATGATAATACATTGTATTAATCCTTGCCAAACCGCATGGATGCA
>NC_045740.1:13381715-13389039 GCF_008692095.1 Etheostoma spectabile
CTCATGGAAGTCATACAAGATATTAATTTTGAATCTCACAGCCCCACTATTTAATTTGCTGACACATTTTAGTATTTGTAATAAATTTGTTCAATTTGTGTATAGGCGACAAAACTTTTGTCTTGCCAAAATTTGACCTACCGTCTTTAAGGAGTTTTGGTCCACAGAGTTTGATTGCCGCGTTCTCACCTTTTCAAACAAAAACTGGTTCGATTCAACGCACTAAATGTATAGTTGAAACCATCCTCAAATGTTCCAGCAATTTTAAGGTTGGGTATTGTGATCGTGCAGTATCACACAATAGACTGTATATGTTTAGTTTCCTGTCCTGATTGAGAAGAATAATAGACTAACACATGGCTATTAAATTATCAAGAATTAGATGGCTGAGGGTTCGAATCATAGAATTATCTCAGTGTTTACTACGTTCACACATGGGTGGGGTGGGGTTATAGTATAGTATTTTACACTTAGATAATATGACATTAACAACACCGTCTGAGCCTCTCAACCGTATTTTCATCAGTTCATCATTGAGTCCATCAAGAAACACAGACATGCCCTTCTTTTTTTTAACAAGAGCAGACGATGCATGTTTGTTCTGGGACAGGTCTGACAATTCGTAGCAATAAGTCAGTCAAAGTTTCTCTACGACCCTCATCTTATTTTTTAAATGGGTAACAGTGTTCTGGAGCGCCTTTATTTGGACCCTTTATTTGCAACATGTGTATACATGTCCATGAAGTAATCCCAACCTTGGTGTGACTACTTGAAATCTATCAAATGTTTTTTGAATGGGGTCACACAGAATTCAGATTCATTAGACTGTCCTATCTGGTGCTTTCTGTGATTGGTTACTCTGCTGTGTCTGTGGATAAACCCTGGCAATGCACAGAGACAAAGAAAAGAAGAAGTTTAGACTGTAGCCCCTTAAGCTATATCTCCAGAGAAACTGAGGTGCTCAGGGGGGATTCTACATCTAGAGACATTGAGTCCTACTCACTGGACTGCAAAGGCTGTCATGTTATGCATACATTCCATGTTCAAGTTCATAACCCATGACAAAGTCCTGTGAGCCACAATACGAATATTGTTCTCTGCAATAAATGAACCATGAGTACCTGAGGAAGCCAAGAAAATGCACACAATACTTTGAGTCTAATTGGATGAAAGAGTGTCTTCGCCTAGTGTGATGTGCTTTGAGTCTCAAAAGTATGTGAGTGTCTATGCCCATTAATCAGAACCAAATGATTCTTACTGAAGCATGTAGCAGGCCAAACAAAGATCAGCAAAAAAAATGCTATAATCTGCACTGTATGTGAGCCATACAACACAAAATAGAGAATTTTTTGGTCAATTTCTGAAACATACAGTACACTCTTGCTTGAACAGGGTGTTACGATTAAAAGTAGGAACGTTTTTGTTTTTTTACTTGTCAGGTTTTCCCATTTCCACACATTTTCACATTGCCTTGTAGGACTTTACCGCTCTTTTGCATTTTGACTGGAAATACGTCAATAAAGTGCATTTGAACTTCCTGTTACTGCAGCTGCAGATACGAAAATGGCAGGAGTCAAAGAGTACAGTTTCGTTGTGTTCCGGGCTGTTTGTCTTCAGCCCAAAAACAGCCCTATGTTTCCTTTCATTCTTTTCCTTGTGGATCCAATCTGAACACCAAATGGATGCAGGCGATCCGAAGAGAAAAAGGGAACAGTTTTAATACAAAAGAGGTTGCACCTGTTTGTAGCCGGCACTTTGCTCCATGATTACATTGGGCTGCGCCATTCATCACCTGAAAGTGGTGTTTCCCCCAAGCTTATTCCCTTGGAATCCCTTTTACTACTATTTTTGAGAAGGGAGTCATTATGTGACAGAACCTTCAAACGTCTATCCAGCTATGCTGTGAAAATATCAACAGTGGGCTAGGCCGGGAGGATGTCACAACTACGTGACACACCCACCTGCAGGTAAGATTGTTCATAATGTGTTTAGTAAGTAAGTGAACGCTAGTCAACTGTCAAGTGGATTGTTAACGGATAAATGCATTTCTTGAACAACTTCATTTCTATGATTATGCTGTTCACGAAATTCAGTTAGCCTACATCTTAACTCGGTAACATAGTCTGTTGACAGATTTCAAATGTAACTTTACTGTACAAGATGCTTGCGTGACTTGTCAATGTTGCTGACTTGTAGCCCAAGGCTTTTTACCCCCCGTTTAGACTGTCCCCAGTGTTCGCCCTGTTTTCCCAGTCTGAGCGCGTGTGAGTCGTGGCGTAGGCAGAAATAGTGTTTTAGGTAGCCAAGTACAAAAGGGAGTGGGCCATTTTCAAAAAGACGTAGACTTAGCAAAAAGGACAAAATGATCCAAAAAAGCAACAATTTTAGCTTCTAACACATACTGCATTACAAAGGCAATAGCAGTAGGCTACTGTCTACAATTGCTCAACCAACAAAGCTCAGTTTAAAAGGGTTGTACACAAAAAATGACATAATCATGTTGATTGTAACCTATCACTAAAATTATCAGGACTATGGTCGGATCATGAGCACAAATGCGCTAGCAGCTAAAATTAAATGAAAAAAAACTTCAGCCAAGCATTGTTTGAATTATGAAAGATTAGATGAAAAGTGGCCAGCGAGGCATCAAATCTTACACATCAAGTCCATGGCGTGACAGGAAAAAAAACTAAAAACTACATCACTCACAATAAGTTATCTTCTTATTTATGTTAGCAAAATAAACGCGTTTCAGCTAGAAGCCATCATCAGTGTTTACAATTTCTTACTAAATAGGAAGGTTACCAGGTTACAAGAAGCATGAAACCCATTTGACTTAATGCCACCTCTGTGAGGGCTCCCTCTGTGGGGAAATGTCTGCACATGCTGCAGAAAGGCTCGTCCTTATTTACACTCTATTCCATCCAAGAAACTGTCCATACCACACTTTAAAGAGAAATGATTGCTGTCGCGGTAACTTTGAACAGTACATTGCTTAACACATTCATATACAGTACAATGTGTAAAAAAACACTAGCTAAATTAGGTGCTGAATGCAGCCTAGAGTCTGCCTGTTGTTACCATAGTAGCCACTTATGTTCTGAAAGCTTTCTATAGTTTTGATCTATTCTATGGGTTAAACAGTTTTGTTTTAATCAGAGGAGAAGCACATCAAACACACAAGGTAATCATGTAACTATTTCTTTTTTTTTTAACAACATTTCATATTTTTTATAACAAAACATATTTTTGATCAGACTAGGCTGGATGGACCAGTAAATAAAGTGGGCGGGCCGGTGCCGCCCTGGCCCATTACGATATGTGCCTTGTGTGAGTTTCTTGTGTCTCCCCCTCCCTCCTGTGTCAATCAGCTGTCTAGCTGAAGTGGGCATGCCCTTAAAGGTATTCTTTCTGCAGTGATGTAATTTAGAGTTGACATGACATGATACTGTTCTGTGTTGTGTTGAAAGGTAGCATAAATATGTTAAGACTGTTTTTATTTCCTTTATCTTTACACATGCTCGGATGAGGCTTTAGATTGCATCCATGCTTAGAAGCCATGTTGCAAAACACTGACCTACCACCCCCTACTCCTTTAGCCAATGCTGTTTTTTGCACAACCAAATTTGTTTCCACACTAAATTTCCATCCAAGAGGTTTTATTTTTATTTTTTGGGAGTCGATGCACCATCTACCCTTAGACTGGTGTACTGGACCAAGCAAAGAGGAAGGTGAGGAAGGCTGCCCGATGCCAGCCCACCACGCATCATGCCATAATAGATGAGTTTTGATGCACTCCATGCGGGTTGCTGTTAGCATGAAAGAGCAGCTCATTGCTGACTTGTTTATGTGAGCATTGACATTCTCAGAAGGTACCATCACCGGGCCAATTATCATTTTGTGATGCTGATCTGGATGAGCAGGAAAAGGTTAAGTCAACTATGTCTCTAAAATTCAAGAGGTACTATCCCAATGTCAGAGTGATACTGGATTGCACAGATATTGCCCGGGAGACAGCCTCATTCCTGACTTTACAGTCAGAAAACATTTTAAAACAACAAAACAGGACGACCTTTGAAAGGGCTGATGGGAGTTGCTCCCAATGGTTTGGTGACTTTCGTTTTACCCCTGTGCACTGGGTGCTCACAGATAATGAATCACAAGGATTAGTGGAGTCCTTTCCTTGCTGAAGCCAGGAGACTATGTTATAGCGACAAGGGTTCCTCATCCTCCTTCAAGACCTTGTTGCTAGTGTTGAAGTTCGTCCTCCACCTTTTATGTGCGAAAACGAACAAACTCAAGCCATTGCCTGCCTCAAATTATAGTGGAGAGTTGATCGGTAGCGTCCTTTCACATCTGGGACTCTCTATGCCGATCACACTGATTAGCAGCGTGAATCAGATCTGGCTTGACTGCTGTGTTGTACAAATTATCAAGGATCTTTTTCTTTTGAAGAGTGAATGAATTAATGTTTTGTATGTAAATAATGTATAATGTGTAAATAGTATGTAAATAATTTAGTGTTCCACATATTCTTAAACATCAAAATAAGTATAATTGGTGTAGTCTTAATATTTTTTACTGTTGAAATGTGACTTTCATTTCACTAAACATTAAATAATAATAGACATAATAATAAAGTATCCTTTATTAGTCCCAGAAGGGGAATTACAATTTCCACTCTGTTGTTATTACACAACGCCTAAGTACACACACATGCCTCAGTAACTATACATGCACAATGGAGAGATGTCGGAGTGAGGGGCTGCCCATGGAAAGGCGCAGTTACTGTTCGTGTCTTGCTCAAGAGCACCTTGGCAATGCCCAGGAGTGAACTGATATCTCTCCAGCTACCAGTTCACCACCATACTTTGGTCCGTATGTGTATTGAACTGGGACCTTCCGGTTCCCAACCACGCCCACGGACTGCCACCCCAAATGAATAATAAAACAATTTGGTTAAAAATGATACATCCCTTAATTTTAGTATGTGAACATCACTGATTAACAGCTATTCAATAAATAAATCAACTTTACAATAAAAATAACATTACAGTTCATCAACAGCAGGACTGCAACTAACGATTATTTTCATAGTTGATTATTCCGTTGATTATTTTCTCCGATTAATCAAGTAGTTGTTTGATCTATAAAAAATGTCAAAACATGGTGAAAGGTGATCAGTGTTTCCCAAAGCCTAAGATGTCATCCTCAAATGTCTTGTTTTCTCCAAACTCAAAGATATTCAGTTTACTGTCACAGAGAGAAGAAGAAACTAGAAGATATTCACAATAAACAAGCTGACATCAGAGGATCATTTCTTTTAATAAAAAAAGACTCAAACTGATTAATCAATTATCAAAATAGTTGACAATTAATTTAAGAGTTGACAACTGATCGATTAATGGTTCCTCATTGCACCTTCAATCAACAGTAAGACAGAAGCGAAAAACCATTGGTAAAGACAGGATTATTGTAAATGCTGAAACCTGCTTCTGTTTTACACATACTGTATGTTTTTGAGGGATAGTTGTCTGGGAGGAATGGGAGGGTGTCAGTCAATTGCTTGTATCCCAAAATATATGTGTTGTATATGTGGATGGGAGAGTGTATGTCTGAGAAAGAAAAGAGAGAGTGAAATGTGGTAGAGGATGGAATGGGGGGTGTTTGTTGTCATTTTTTTTTTACATTTCTTTTTAAAACACTGATCTAGAGCACCACCTTGATTTCACCTGATTTGATTTGAATGAGGTATGCTTTCATGTATGTGCTAAAATAGATACAGTCCCTGACAAAAGTCTTGTCGCTTGTGTACAAATTGACCTGAAGTGCAGCTGAAATATATTTCTAATCAGATTTATTTACAAGAAATGGCTCATTTTAATCCCACAAGCTTTTGTAATAATGTTTCTGTGCAAAAAGAAACTGTCAAAAAGTATTCTAATATTCATAGCTTGGTAAAGCCCATTGAGTCAATGTTTGCAAAGACATATGTTGTCCCTTGTCATATGGATTCACCTGTGTAATAATGGATCAATTAGTTCTCAGGTGTGTATAAAAACACCCTAGTACACTAGACCTTCAAATCAACTGCAACTAGACATCTGCAAAGATTCACCCTGAGACTAAAGTTTTGATAACAAGAGGCTGAAGACCAGATCCACTGCTGATGTGGCAGACACCTTCAATGTGTCTCAGCGTCAAGTACAGAGGATAAAAAAAATATTTGAAGACACTGGAGATGTTTTTGACAAGCCCAGGTCAGCCAGACCCCGCAAGACACTGCTCGGAGGACCGTTTGTTGCTCGAAAATCCAAGGCCAGCCCATTTTCCACTGCAGCAGAGCTCCACCAGACCTGGTCCCCTGAAGTCCCTGTGTCAACCAGAACGGTTGTTTCGATTCTGTCTCGAAATGGCCTCCATGGTCGAATCAGTGCCCAAGCCAGCACTAAACAAAGACAATTGAAAAACCGTGTGGCGTTTGCCAAGGCCCACAGCCTGCAAAAGGATGGACCTGGAGAAGTGGAAGAAGGTGGATTTTTCAGATGAATCTTCTGTTGAATTACCACCACAGTTGCCGCAAATACTGCAGGAGACCTACTGGAGCCTGCATGGATCCAAGATTCACCCAGAAAACAGTGAAGTTTGGTGGCGGAAAAATCATGGTCTGGGGTTGCATCCAGTATGGCAGTGTGCGAGAGATCTGCAGGGTGGAAGGCAACATCAATAGTCTCAAATATCAAGAAATCTTAGCTACCTTTTTATATTCCCAACCATAAAAGAGGCCAAATTCTCCAGCAGGATGGTGCTCCATCGCATACTTCGATCTCCACTTCAAAGTTCCTCAAGGCGAAGAAGATCAGATGCTCCAGGATTGGCCGGCCCAGTCACCAGACATGAACATCATTGAGCATATGTGGGGTATGATAAAGAGAAGCATGGAAGACCAAACCAAAGAATATGTGAACTCTGGGAGGCATGCAAGACTGCTTTCCTAGCTTTCTTTGATAATACATTTTATTAATCCTTGCCAAACCGCATGGATGCAGTCCTTTAAGCTCATGGAAGTCATACAGATAAATTTTGAATCTCACAGCCCACTATTTAATTTGCTGACACATTTTAATTTGTATAATTTGTTCAATTTGTGTATAGGCGACAAAACTTTTGTCTTGCCAAAATTTGACCTTTCTGTCTTGTTTAAATAATTTTTTTTTTAGTGAAACTAATTTATTTCAGTGCATTGAACATCATTTGGGAGGGTTTTAGCTTTTCAATAGGCTATTTCTTACACCATTGATTATTAAAGTCAGGTTTATAGCAG
>NC_045740.1:13389064-13403331 GCF_008692095.1 Etheostoma spectabile
GTGTTTCTACAAAATAGATAAGCGACAAGACTTTTGTCAGGGACTGTATATATATATTGGCCTATATATATAATTTCTCATTAATTTACGTTATGAATGAGACATCATGCCACATTCTTTTACACTGTTAAATTCGATAGAGTATTGGTAACTAAGTCCCACCATATCACTCCTGTGATTGCCAGTTGGACCTGAACCTGCCAGTAGTACTTACGTGAACGGCTCAGACTGGCATGGCCTTCCTGCACCTTGGGGTGAGCAACCTGAGTTGGATAATTTTTTGTACTGCTCTTCACATCAACTGGGAGAAAGGAAGAGAAAAGAAAAGTTAGACATTTTAGTTAGACATTTTATCTGTCAATGCTAGTACTAAAGAATGGAGTGTCTACATTATAAGTACTGGCAAGATGGCGCTGTGTCGTGCGGCAAGCCTGACTGCAGCATACCTCCCACTGAATATGCATTCGTAGTTTTGATGTGTTTATTTACGCAACTCTATTCTTATTTATACTTTTGTTGTTACATGTTGTATGCTGTGAACAGGAAGGGGCCTGTACACCTTTCGCGGAACTTTCATTGTGCTTGTTTATTCTTACTATTTGGGACTGTTTTGTGACTTCATGCATAAACCATCAACGAGCAGCGGAAGGCCGTTTGTTTTCACACCGATACAACTGATTGACGCTGTGTGGACCTGTCGCTGCTTGCGTCAGCGGGCCCAACCATGAATGTCCCGACAGGCACACGTAAGGAGACGTCGGGTTGCGAGGAAGGAATAAAACGTAAAGACAAAAGAAGAAAGCACAAAATGCCTGCCGATCGCCAGCGATGCTTATTCGAACGTACGGTCTCTGGAATAAGACGACGAACTAGCAGCTCATCATATGAACCCGAGGACTTCCCGTGATTACAGTTAACTGTGTTTTACTGAAACAATGCACTGCTACATCGCCGATCGCTAAAAAAACCGACCTAGGTGTGGCGGTACCCAGGCTTTTTGACCCGGAATTCCGAATGGAATGACGGACAGAAACGTTACGAAAGGCGGTAAGAAGATGGAGGGATCTGTAGTGAGTGAGGGCACCGTGCCTGTGAGTGAAGGTAGGGTAATCAAACCCGGGACAATGTGCAATGTGAACAAGGCACGTTTTCCTAGTAATCCCTGACCTTGACAACTGCTGGCTGTGGAAAGGAATGATCCGTCCGTAAATATTTACCCGAAGGGAGTTTAATCAATCCGCCCATAGATGAACTCGACGTCTAAACATCCACGCAGTCTGCTATAGCGGCTAAAGAGCATCATTCAAAAAAATGACGTCATTCGTTAACACACACGGTCCTCAAAACAACAACGACTGCAGACTCAGACAGCCCACACTACAATTTCACATTACATCATCCGTTCTGGGGCTTATTCATAATCATGCTTCTCCTCGTGGATATCCCAATCAACCGTACTATATAACACAATATATTAAACGAAACTGCCCCATACGAGAAAAGACAACAAACTTTGGAACACAAACACATCCTGTCTATCAAATGCTAGAAGCATGCATACAGTGTGTCCCCAAACATGCAGTAAACGTGTGACCCTCTCCCCACGCCCCTTGGCCAACTCAGATCACTAAATCTGTCCTTGCTGTCTCCCATGTATGTTCCGTGTGTCCTATGGCGGCCAACCTGTGCCACAAAAGGCACTCGTAATTAGAGGTGGCCTCAGTGCAGCTGACGGAGAGCAACTTTCCGGAACTTGTCACTTGGAGTCTAACAGACTGTCGCAGTCAGCATCTGTGGCCCATATGGTGAGGACATACGACAACATGGCTGACTGTATACAACAAGAAAACATCTAGTTCTGTGAGAAACAACACACACAAATGCACCTCACAAAAACCGAAACTGTACGCTGTTATTTTACCACAAAACCATACGCCCGTGGAAGTCACCAGATGACCTGAAGATCCTTATAGAAATGAGAAGACAAAGACAGCGTTTTCGGTTCATCGGGAACAAAGACTAGCTCATAGAGTACAGCAACCAGACTAACGACTACGCGTAGTATAAACTGAGGGGCGTGTAAAAACACTGTACGGTAATGGAGCTTGGAGGGCCATCCAGCGCAGACAGCAGAACACATGAAGAAAGTAGGTGTAGTGCAAAAGGATGAAAGAGATCACCAAACGGGTGTGGGGAAGACAGCAGGACACAACAGAGGGAGCCGGAGAGAGAAACGACTAAACACTTCTACTTGAATCAACAATGAGGATTTAGCTCACAAGCACATTTCTCCCTGTACCCTTCTAAACCAAAACCCTAAAAAAACACCGCAGTTGGTGAATAAACCACCAACTCCCCTACACACCCCCTCTATTACCAAACTAAAAAAGTTATGCCAAAGTCGCAACACATACAAATAAGAAGTAAAAAAAATCCTCACACAAAAAACCATCCAAAAACCTCCAAACCCATACCAACATCACCTATTTTAGATTCCACAAAAAAGGTCCAACGCAAAACAACCCTACCATAACCAAACACAAAAGAAACAAACCAACCAAACAAAAAAATCACACAAAACTACCCCTCAACACTCAACTGTTAATATAAACCCACAAACAAAAGAAACAGCACAATACCTGCAGTTACAAAGCCCTCTATCCTCACAACTACTAACCAAAGAAATCTATCTTAAACTCTCACAATCTTCATCCCCCCACCAACCAACTACACAGCAAACATATTCCCACAAATTTTTTCAACCCTACCCCCACAACAACTTCCGTTAACAACTACACCCCACTGAAACAAAACTGAAATCACATACAAAAAGCTCCCTCCCCCCCCTGCATCATTACACATATCACAAAAGGTACACAAAACCATGCCAGGTGAATAGACCGCTGTAGAAGAGGTACTACAAAACACCAGGCAAATGCTGCTCAGGCCCGGACGGAATCCACCCACATGGGTCCTGACGAACCCTGCCCAGTCAGCTGTCTCACTGGATGGTTGCTTGGTAGTTCTCCATATAAAACCTCCTCATCAACCTAGTACTGAGGCCTGACAGAGGGGCCTAAAACCCAAACCCAAAAAACCTGCCCTAAACAAAGCCTACCAAGCTTATTTGATGAAGAACGACGTCCTGCAATTGTCTCCCACACGAGATTATCGGCCCAGACTAACCAGAGTCGACAACATCATCTACTATGCCTATCAAACATGACTATAACCCCCTCATATACAAACGCAAACAAACAAAAATACCTAAACGCATCTAAACCTACAATACCCACAACAGTACTGATACCAGATAACACCACCCACACCACCAGCCCAGTGGCCTACTCACGTTACATCATGTGATGAAGGTGCTAGGCAGAGATACATCGGTCTTATTTAATGTGAACTTATATAAATTTATAATTTTAAGTGCCTGCCTGACCAAAAAAATACCCTGAGGCCGAGCAGTGAGTTCAATTCACAATTCTCAAAAGATACACTCGGGAACACAAAGTCATGTGGACTAAAAACTAGAACCCCTACCTTAACAGTTTAAAAGCAAACTCACACCAAAGCCATCAGAACTGTGCGTTGAGTAAATCGAAATGAACAGCTGCAACATACATATCTATCCTTCTGTATGACAAAAGCACGAAAAGCAAAAAACTCGAAACATTATGCAAGCAACACAAGAATGGTAAATGGTTGGTGGCCTATGCACTATGGCACTAAAAAAATCAAGTTCACAAACCAAACAAAAACATTTACTTTATTATAAATAAAATTTAATTTTTTTTTTTTTTTTTATTTTATTGGTGATTTCCGATCCAGTCTCCAATTTCAAACAAAAATTATTCAACAAAACCATACCAGAAGAACCGCACTACTTGACATAGAGAAGCTGGCGGGTGATGGAGGTGTGTTCGGGGCGTCCCATAAAGTCTCCCTGTCCTGGATCACGTGACTACCCAGTGCAACAGAAACAGACCACAGTTCGCGCGGTCCGCGTCGTTTTTTTTCGTCAATCCCCTCCACGTCACAGCACAAACTGGGATGACCCGTATTTTCTGTCTGATTTGTGTGAGAAGTGGATTACAAGGGGGCCAACGCCGATCCCCACACCACAAGAACGAAGGGGACTAGGTGCATGTCGTTCCATCCAATTTTCTTCTCTTAATCATTTTCTATCCCCCTTTTTTTCTGTATCATTTTAATTTCTATCTAATATCACTTTTCTGTTCAACCAACTGAATACAAAAAACACTCAGACAAGATCCAGTCCAAAAAACATTCAGAGTCTGGTCAGTGAACTGGTCACACTACCGAAGTTTTTGATGACTCTTGACAAGTTGTTGGGTGTATAAGGGATGGACAGGAGTGGGGAATTACAGGTCACAGGGGCATTGGTTGGGGGGGTGGGTTTGGACCTTTGTGGATTGGTACTTGAAGAAACACACCACATACACGACACACCTGCATGCTAAGAAAAACGTATGGATAAAGAACCAGAGGTGTTTGGCTCATAATATAAAATAATCGACAGTTCAGAGAGGAGGCAGGGAACAGCTCCGCAAAAGAGACCCACCTTATAGGCATTCAAATGGTAAGTAAAATTGGACTGTGGCCTATGACATGGGTGGAGGATTACAGATACCCGATCCATTGTGTGTCCCCCATCGACAAAGCCAAGAATCGAACTGGAAGGTCAACAGATGTCAAACAGCCACCACAACTACTGCTAGTTATACAAGAAGGAATGAGCAGCAGAACTTCTAAATTAATTCCTGAGGCAACAAGCTCGAATCACTTCAAACACACGTACAACGCTGTAGCATCAGATGTTGGAGCCTTCTCAAAACTTCTAAACAGCCTTCGAACTAAATCTACCAAGATCCTGTTGGAGGCCAGTGCTCTTTCTTCTCATCATGTTCTACTTTCTCACTTTCTTCAAAACTTCAGCAATATTTTTGCATACTTCTCACAGCTGAATCAATAATGCTCTACTTTTCCTAACACTTCCTTCATCTCATCATTGCGTGGAGAAAAAAAAAAAAAAAGCAAATTCATCACATCGCGCACCCTCGCTAACAAACAGACTGAAACCAACTGATATCATGAAGGCTTTAAAATGACATCCGTGAGAATCGGAGTTAGTTGGTGATCTGAAGATGCTCTAACATTTTGTTGGCTGGGGCGGTAGTGAAGAACTGCATGGATTGAGATATCCCCTTGATGTGACATCCTTACGTAGTATGTGGAGTGGATGTTGATGGTCGAAATGGTAGGTTGCAGCAGGGAATTGACGCTCAACTCTTCACCAGCAAACGTCGAGGGCAAGTTGACACCTCTATCATGGTAACCCTGACCACCCTCTCCACCCC
Source organism: Etheostoma spectabile (assembly GCF_008692095.1). Taxonomy (NCBI): domain Eukaryota; kingdom Metazoa; phylum Chordata; class Actinopteri; order Perciformes; family Percidae; genus Etheostoma; species Etheostoma spectabile. The sequence continues at coordinate 13,394,449 of NC_045740.1, forward strand.
ACGGGTCCAACAGAGGAGCAGCTTCAAAGAGGCTCCGACAGTTTAAATGCGCACCGGACCGCTACAGGAAATCATTCCTACCTCAGACAATAAACTCTTCAACACGTCATCCCTGGGGGGTAGATGAGACTCTGAGACACAATTACAATAGGCAACCGGCACGACTGGGTCATATTTACAAAAGCTGCACATTTTTGTTTGTTTTTTTTCCCATCTTGTATATACTTAAATATTTGTTCTTACATTCTATATTTTTATTCTTATATTTTGTTATTATATTATATTATTTCATGTATATTGTAGGTATGTATATTTGTTGTGCTGCTTAACACTGTAATTTCCCATTTTTTTGGGATCAATAAATATCTATCTATCTATCTATCTATCTTCTACTAGTCAAAGTGTGGTAGGATGAGAAAGTGGTAGAGAGGATAGATGGAGGGTGGAGAGGAGGGAGGGAAAGAGGGGGGCATGGTAAGAGTGCGTCATGTATGTCAGGTTGTCAAAAAAGTGAGATGAGGTATCCTTGGAAGACATGCGTCTTCATGACTTTTTTGAGGACAGAGAGGGACAGATCATTCCACCATTGGGTGACCACAAATGGTCTTGAATTGATAATAATGTTAATGATGCACAGGTTCAGGATGGATTCTTTTAAGTTTGTAGTTACTACTGGGGGTCTTTTTATAGTAATTTACAGTTTTTATAGATACCCATTGGTTCTTAAATCATCATGCCAGGTTTATCACAAACCTACCTGTGTTCTTCAGCTGTGCCATCTTTGCAAGCCACTTGTGCAGGCGGGGGGAGGGGGGGGAGGGGTGGAACAGCCTGCAGACCCAGCTATGAATAATGTGTGGTCTGGTACAGGATGGCAACTATGTGATTGCAGAATCCTTTAGCAGGAAACAGCTTTCATGTTGGCATTTTCTACTTCAAGTGATATCAAGACCCAATAACAAATTAAATAGGTTACACTGAATTCATACTTATGCTGTTATATCAATGTTCATAGTAACATGAAACTATAACTTTCAGTATGGTGACCAGATTTGAGTTGGTAAAAAATGAGGAGGGAAGTGAGTGAAGAGTTTGTGAGATATTTCATCGAGAGTAATGGGTGTGCAGAGCTGTTTTCAGAATGCAAATATGATCACATTTCATGTAAGTTCAATGTTATTTTATTATATCTATGTGATGAGTACTCCGCAAGCAATTCAGTTCAACCTGGACTTGAGATTGTACTGGGACACAACAGTTCAGTCCATGTCCCCTGCTAAAATCACAGACTATTTTGAAATTGCTGCCAGACCCACTATGTAGGTATCAAGAAGAAGTCATTCATGGGAAAAAGAACACGTCTGGTCAACCAACTGTCATTAAAGAAACATTAAGTGAAGAAAGTACCACAACCGCAGCAAGACAAGTGAACACACAATAACAGGCAACTTTTTGAACCTTTGCCACCCAGTATTTTGTCTATAGTCACACTTCCAGTTTGTGAGGCTCCTCGCTCTTCCTCCCTTACCTGAAGCATCTGCCTCTCACTACAACCTGTCTCTGAAGTATTTGTGGTACAGTAACCGCATGCAACAAGAAAACATTACGTGTAATCTCACATAGAAATACACAATACAACTTTTTTCGAATGTACCTAGTGTAATGCTAGTGAATGTTTGCGTTAACTATCAACTAGTTGTGATTACATACTAGTACTTTCAGGGCGTGGATAGAGTAAGAGCACGGAGACAGCTTCGACGGTAACTTGGTCCATTTCTTTAATGACACTTCTTCCAGTGTAGAACAGCTCAAGACTCATAACAAACATGCTTCAGCATCTCATCATATCCCTCCGCCAACCTGTTAACTGAATTACAGGCAGGGCAGGACTACAACATGTTAGATAGCGCCCTTGATAAACCAATGAATAGAATACACTATGAAGCTACAACTGATGGAAATATTACTTATTTCAGTAATTCTACAAACAGTCATTTGTTAACTAAATATTCGCAAAATAAATCTCATCTTACACTAGTACAGCTTCACCAAATTACTGGTTGTTTTGTTATCTCATGCCATCTCACTTAAACATACACACATCTTCACTGCGATATGGTATACCTTTCATTTCAAATTCACAACACCTAAGATTTAACATTGCTTACTTTACATTTAATGTTAGTAGAGTTATAACCGGTGACATGGCTAAAGCTAGCTGTAGTAATTTCTTCTTTACTTACCTTGTTATTTGTGGGTAAACTCTTTATGGAAGAATGTATATCCCTTATCCAGTTTGTTCCCTTTAGTGGAAAAATATATCGCCACACTCTTCACCTCATTGGCGCTGGTGAACTTCGGAAGACAGGACAGGCTAGTTGAAAACACTCTAGCTGCCATTTTTCCTCCATCAACAAAGCAAACACCTGAACTGGGTTTACGCTTCCTTGATATTATTCTGTTTTTTACATTAATGGCCTGTTACTTATTATATTTTTTAAATGACTGCAGGTATAATCATATGTTGGTGTAAGCACTTGGAGAGATAAAGAAACACTATATGGCCGCAACCGTGCTAAAAAAAGGAAGCTATCTTACATATATTCACAGAATGCTTATTTTATCTAATGCATATTTTAATGTTTAAAAATTAAGAAATAAGTTCATATATCACAACTGATGGATGGTATTGCAACAATATTCCCAATTATATTAAAAGGTATGTCATATTTGACATAGTTGTTTTGGAAATTAAATAAAGATTTGTGAAGCTGGAAATTTGACATTTGCTATTATGTTTTGTCCATGAACTTAATTATATTCAAAGTAATTAATGTCTGTCTTATCCCTCAGTGAGAACCTGGATTCACTGACTGATCTTCTGCAATATTTCCCATTTGAAGTCCATATCCACAGGGAGTGTCCTGGTTTTGTGAGACACATAAAAAACAGTTCAAAGCCCAGGCCAGGGAGAGAGTCTGTCAGTAAATAAGCCATGAGATTAACACAGATTTCTTCCCAGTGCATACTATAGATCCTGTGCTCTGACTGTGGACATATGATGCATTTTAGACATCAACTGACAGAAGAAGTGAAGGGGAATTTGCATTGCAGTTTTTGAAAGTACAAACTGCAGCGTTATACATTTCTATGTGTAGTCTAGTGCATGTGTGGATTGTGGCCCCTGTGGGTAGTGGGAGTGGGAAGTCGGACTAAACATCTACATTTGTCACAAAATCATCTTTCCTGCAATCTCCCTTGCTTTCAGCAAATCAATTTTCAGTTTATTGCACAATTCTCAGAATATATAAGCAATTTTAACAAGTTTTTAAATCAAAATTACAGATAATTAAAGAAAGTAGCATCTTATGAAAACATGAAACTCTAACCTGATACCTGAATGGTTCATTTCCACAAGCAGTGGCCCTATCCAATAAGCAACCTGTTATGGTTTGGGGGTTTTGTCCTTTATTGGTAGTCAGTTTTCTCTGTTTTTGTGTTTTGCTCCATTTCCTGTATTATTTTGACAGTCTGGTTTTCTGGTTTTTGTATTACCTGTTTTTGCCACGCTTGTTTCCTGGACTCTTTTGGTTTTTTGTGCATTTTTGAGTTTTTCATCAAATCATCAGAACTATCCTCAGTTTCCGCCTCTGCATTTGGGTCCGCCATTCTCCAGCCGCCCATAACACAACCTACCTTTGATTAATCAACCTCAGAACTGACAATACCGATCACAACTCAATTCCTAACCTTTCAAAATGTTGTGGTTATGGAAGCACCCAATGTGTTTTATATTTTGTCATCTGTTGTCTCTTTATTTATCATCCACTTTAGAATGTTTCGTACGGATTAATTATATGTTATTACAGTTGCTACTGTGCAGAAATAGCTCTCAATCCTTGGAAATGCATAGCACAGCATGGTTGTATCGTTTCCTGAGAGGGAAATACATTTGGCTATGATTTGTACTTATTACATCAATGGCATACCAATAATTACAGTGATACCATTGCAGTGATTACTGCAATAGTAACTAATGATTTGTCTCCTGCCATCCTGCTTGTTGGCACACTCACACAGCTTTCTTCATGGATTAGCTATGCACCTACATTTTTTGAATGAGTAGAATGTAAGACAGGAGAGCTGCATTAAAGTTTTATTTCTACAGATATTTGTGCAGTTGGTAAAGAAACAGAAATAGTCAGATTTCAGGAGTTACCAAGGACTTTTTAGGGAGCACATGGGAACTAAATGACTAATTTCCGTAAGAAGGGACCTAGAAGGTACACAAAATCAAGAATATCGTCCATCACAAGCATGCATCTTCATTTTTTACGTTGGGACCAGTATGTGTTACAGAAAGATTGCACCATGGCTGTTGGAACACATTTTGGGAGTTGAATATAATTCAAATCCAAAGTAAAAAAGAAAAAGAAAAGAATTCTAATTACTATTTGATTACAACTATGTTTGTTTCACAAATCTGTTGCTATCGTTAGCGATCTCACCTGTCTCGCCTTGGCCTACCCGCAAGGGAAAGGAGAATGCTTTTGACACGTTGAGTGAGCACCAAATAGCATTGTGAGATCTTATGTAAAGACTGAGTAGAGAGGAGGTAACAGGCTGTGGCTGGGAATCAAAAGATGGATGGGAATGAAATGAAAATTGACACCCACTGAGTCAAAATGCTTAAGTTATCATGAATTAGCTCGTTCTTGTTTCCTAACTGGGTCTGGGGTAACAGGAGCTAAGTTGGGAGCTTCTTGGAGAAAGCTAATGCTATTGTTAGCTGCCCTTCAGATACCAGAGTCCGCTTTGATTTTATGTAGTACCTTCTAGTATATTCTCGGTATATTCTCATTAACGTGACAATCTGCGAGAAACTTAACAAAACACGCTAAAAAGTACTAAAAAAGTAGTTACTGATCATGGTTTATTTATGTATCGGACATACATATTTCCTATGTTATTTGAAATCAGAGTGATCCTCATATCTGGAATTACTTTAAAAACTGTTTGTCTGTCTGTCTCTCTCACAAATAGACAAACACACACACTTCTTGTCAACATCGTGTTTTCCATTCCCATAGCCTAAACCATAAAATGATGACTAGGCATATTTATTAAGCCTCCAACCCAGAGAAAACTTGCAGCTCACAGCCATCTGACTCAGCACCAGCTAAATTGTGCTGCCTCTGGATACTGAAAACTGTCAGTATCACACTGGGCAACATCTGTCCACTCCTGCCACACAAAATGCCTTCCCTCTCATTTATTTTAGTACAGTAGCAATATGAAGGCTAGATTATAGACAGATGAACAGATGGGGGGGGGCAATGTTAGATCATCAGAATGCGATGACCATATGCTACAATATGCTAACAGCAAAAAATCCCAAAGATTATAGTTTAGTATGCATGATTTAGAGCTTTAAAATCAGCCAAATTATGTTCAGTAAGTTATATATTGTTCTGTGAAGGAAACACTTATATAAATACTGCTTTAAAATTGTAAATTATGTGACAAAAGGCTGGTAACACTACGTTAACCAACATGGTGAAGTCTGATTGTATAGAAGACATTCATGACTCAACCACCTCCTTATTGTCAGTTATAGGCTGGAACACTGTTTGTTATGGTTTGTGGTGCAGGTTGGCACAGTTTGTTTTTGTTGCTGTTTGTAGACCCTGGGATGTCTACAGTGGTTTCAGGGGACAGGCAGCTAGCGGATATTGAGGAGATGTTGGCTGTATGTGACATAAAAAAGGTGTGACATCGCTTAAAGTACCTTTAAGTGTTCGGAATGGTACAGTGGTGTAGTCTAATGTATAGTGTGTATACTGTAATGTATATGTATGTCTGGTTGTCTTCTCAAAAACTTAATTTCCTGCTTTCTGACACACATTTATGCACCAATTTACAGTGGAAATCCCTTATAATTAGCCAATGCGAAGAAAAATAAACAGATGACAATTCAAAATAATAATGCAAAGTACTGTTGTTACATGTCATTGAGCATTTTTAAGTGGGTATATGGAAATCCTGGAGCTTTCTTACTGGTAATGTATACCCGCGTATCACATAGACTACACCACTGGACTGGTAAGTTGATGTACCCACAACAAGAAATTATCCGCAGAAATACAGCCTAGAATTTACTTTTGCCATGCAAAGTCTGTGGGATCAGGGGTGCAATTCCACCGTTGGCCGCTAAGCCCATGGTTGCTTTAAGACATAGCGATATTCCTGGAGGGTGAGCCATTAAAAATCTGCAAGGCCGTCTACGCCACTTGCTGAAATCAGGGGGCTAACCGCTAGACCTAGATTGGTTATCCCCCTCGTTCTCAATGGCAAAACACTGCTACAACACACACAAGTTCACCATAATATACGAAAGAACTACTTACATGTCCCTGTTCTGCAGGCATTCCACTCAAAGTTGGAAGTGCGCCCTCATTTAGAAGACGTCTCCTGGCTAATCCTGCCTTGTGCTGACCAAAGTTAGAGAAACAGCTAGCTAGTTGATTTGATCCTTACCTAGCTACCGTGCAGGTGCAATTCCCAACAAAGATGGTACAGAAGTGAAATGTCTCACTCTTTAGCTAAAACAGAGACCTGAATAAATATAGTGCTTTTTGTAAGTGAAACCTATTCTGGTACAACCTCAAAATAAAATTATGTACCTGAAAATGAGCAAAATATGGGCACTTTAAAACAAACCAAAACATTAACCAATAACCGACTGTTTGTAGGCAACATAGCCCACATCCTCCAGTTGCTATAAATTGATATTGTATTACAAGAGAAGATATTATTGGGAGTTGCTGTTGCAAATTGGTAGTACATTCAGTCTAATGTTTTTGAGAGACATGGCTGTGGTAAAGCAGGAGAGCAGTGGATCCAGACCACAGATGGTGATGTCAGAGGCCCTTACTTTATCTTCTTAACCCTCCACCCCAACCTCACCTGAACTGTTTAACAACACTTCACATCATTATTTGCCCAACCACAAGAGGTCACTTGTTGGAAAAACAGCAAGATAGTGTTTTGTAATTTGAACACATGGCCAATACTGTTGTTTTTGTTGTAAGAAATTCTCGCCAATTTATTACAATCATTCCATTACTCGCTGATTTCACAAGCAAATCTGTTACAAACTACTGCCTCCTTGTTTTAAGACAGCAAGAACATCCAAATTGCATTTCTACCAGAAGCCAAACAAACAGCTTTGTTATCTTTTGTTTTGGATATTCTTTTACATTTTTGATTGTCAAGCATTTGAGTAGGAAGGAAAATGCTGTATCAATATTTTCCCCTGAAGCAACAAAGAATGAGTGAATTTATAGTAGTTTTGACTCAGGTTCAGCATTAGTTAGGGAAATCATTAGCATGTGTGGTCTGCTTCTCATGGTGGAGGTTGTATTGATTTTTTCCCTCCTGCTTTTTCTGTAGCCCTTATAGCCTAAGGGAGCTCTGATGGTGCTGATTATGTTGGGGGAGCCTCTGAATCAGTGGGTTGTCATTCCACCCAAAACCCTGAGCTTACCAAGCCTTCACCTTGACTGACCCAGTCTTCACCCCATCACCGCTAGCTTTTATTAAGGCGCTAAGTGCATCAGGGCTGCATCACATGCTATTCCGGCAGGCCCGCTGTGTATCGTTGTTTTCGTTCCAGCCTCCATAATTAATTGGCCTTGATGAGCAGAGCGATGGATACTAATTGGTCGGTTAGGGATCTCTTTGACTTGGTGTTTTAACATGGGGATGGCACAAAGTATTTTAAATGATTCAGCGTAAATACTGTGAGTGAAGTGCCTCTATGGTGACTTTTTGCCCTTGGTAATCCTAAATATTTATCCTGAAATATTTTATTTATTTCACATTAGAAATACTCCATTTTCCACCATTTTGGTTTGGATAGGGGGGAATGGAAGTTAGGCTAACATCTTACACTAATTTCAAAGATCATAAAACATCAGGTGAAATGACAAATGCTCTTTCCTTCAGTGTTACAGTATTTAATGGGAATAACTGACTTATACATTAATTGTTGTTGTTGTGTTTGTTTATTTAATTAGGTGATTTGATAAGTAGTTCTGCCACACAACAACAATATTAACTAATGTAATACTAACTAATGTAATATTAACTAGTGCATCATTAAATCTGAGCAATATTAATATTTTGGATTGAATAGCATTGTTTGATTCAATTGTTTAATTAATTATCAAGATTATTAATGTATCTAAATTCCTTATAAACGCTAAATCATGCTTTAACATATAGATGAGCTGAGCCTGGAAGAAAGTCTTCCTCTCAGTAACTGCTGACCGATCCACTGACTGTCTCTTTAATAAATCCTCAGATTCACCTCTGTTGCAAGGCTGGCAATCTCCTCTTCTTTTTGTCTTCCTTTAATTAGTCACATATTAGAAATGCACTGAGAAACAATCTAATTAAGAGGCCCTGACTCAATTTGCTTGTGGAAAGTTCAGTAATGGAGGTGGGGAGAGCAAGGGTGAAACACAAGGGAGAAGTGAAGTGGTGGGATAGAGCCTAATCTAAGGCATCTATCACTCCATCTCCAAACCATTTAATGAATATTGATACACAGACATGCATAGGACAAGCAGATGCGGGAAGCTGCAACCTGCCATGTTTGTTTTATTGTGAACGTCTTTGTCCTACCTGCTGCGAATTGAAACCTATCGAGATTTAGCGTGCTGCGAGAGTAGAGATTAATCAGCACGTTGGTATATGCATAAGCAATTCCCTTCCCCGTGAGTGGTGCATAAACAAAACATACTGACAAAGAAAATGTATTGAGATTAAGTGATTTATCTTCAGGCTAATTTGATTTAATACCTGTAATCGTCGTTTGAC
>NC_045740.1:13403341-13408467 GCF_008692095.1 Etheostoma spectabile
ATGGACTGCATTTTTTTTTTTTTTTTGTTCTTCCATTCGATATAAAACCATCATTGACCTAGCACCTTGTGAAGTCACAAGACTGTAGTAGACATTTGTTTTCACCTCTTCTTTAGTATTTTGCTTGCTACATACAACTAATTATGTTCAGCAGTCACAAAGGTTTACATCTCACATATTGTCACATATCATCGCCTTCTCTCTGAGGGATGCAGCTGTCTTCTCTCAGACTGTAGTCTGTAGTTGTCGGCCCCAAACAACCCATACCAATCTGTGTTATTAAGATCTATTTCGTATAGGCTTTGCCCTCTAAGAGCTGTTGCTATTGGGTTTATCCCTTCGCACATGCGCAGTTGTGAAGATTTCTGACACGCCCTTGGGCCCTGCACGGGCCTCTATCATGTCCGCAGTTACTGTATATCACAGCTGCACGACCATAGATCTGCTGCCTATGTTTCTTCAGAAGACTTTGAAGAACAGCAGTGTCTGCCCATGTACTGACTGACAGACCAGCTACACCCTGGCGGCAGATCTTCACCCGTGCTGTGAGGCGTGCCCCAGCCCCGTTCGCTGGGCACCCTTCCGGCTGCCAGAAGTTCTGTGCCTGCTTACCAACGGAGCAACCGAAGTGGCAGAGGGTGGCAGATGATGGCAGCCGGCTGGACAGTCAGGTTAGGTATGGATACCACCAGCAGCGTTTTCCAGACATCCCGGGAAGGGACCTCTTTGGTGGGCACGAGTCCGCTGACTCAATAGCCCCAAAGGCAGTTCTCTTTTCGGCTCTCCCTCCTCCCCGTCGGACAAACTGGAGCTCAAAACAGCAGGATTATGGAGCCCCACCACTCAGCTGTCTCCGTTCCAGAAGGGGAGCACTGCACCAGCAGCCTTTTCTCCTCCGCAGCGGGCGGGCTCTCTGTCCACCGCTAAGGGTTTTGTTCTCAACCTATGTGAATGCTGAGTAGCATTCCCCAAACCCGGGAGATGGGCACTCCAATGTGTCACTATGCACCGTTCACCATCATATGTCCTTCAATCTAGCTAAACAATAAGGAAATTTTATTTGTTTATCCGTTGTGTCGACCGTTCTGTGCACACTGTTGACATATACTAATAATAAAGCAATGGACGGCGTGGGGGTAAATAAACTCATTTACAGAGCAGCTGCCCGCAACAGACGTTCTAACATAAAGCGAATGCACCCTCAATGGGGCAGGGATCATTTCATTGGTCAACACTACAGCTGGCATTCTGTGGGTTTGGGAATTTAGATTTGTTGTAGCGCAAACAATCCGAGATTGCAGGAAAAATCTGAGAGCAGAAGATATGTAAGTGCGCAGAAGCAGCCTGAGTCTGAAGAGAAAGTTTGAGCACAAGCAGAGTAAACCCAAGCGCAAGCAGGGACTTTCAATGTAAGAGCAAGGTTTTGAGGGAAATTATTACAAAATCTGAACGGAATATCAGGGAGAAATGCTCTCAAATTGAAACAATGTGCTCTAAAATAAAGATAGGAATATAACTCCACACCGATGGCAGGTAGTTTATTAGTTCACTGTATAATGCAATTTCTTATTATTTGTCCAGATTTTTCATATATCCCAAGCATGAACAAGAACTGGCAAGCTTCATTCATTTTGGCTCCTCGTTCCATTACTAAGGGAAGAGTCCAAGAAACAAAAGGGTAATAGATGGACTGTCTGAAGGTCACTGTGCTGCCCACTAATGGGTAAAGCACTCCCCAATGTGCCACTGAATAAGTCCATGTTCTAGAACAGTGATTTCTTACAATGAAGCAAAATTAGCAGGAATCCGGAGGAAGCCTGGGGGAAAAGAAGTTATAGGTTGATTTCTTGTGCTGCAATATATTCTGAAGATTACCACTGACTTTTCGTTTCAACAAGGTCAATGTGCTATACCACTGTACAAAACATCATTGCATGAAGAACTAAAGCCTAAACAGTGCATGTCCTGTGTGTATTAAGCCTCCTCTTGAAACCATTAAATCTCCTGCTGCTGTATTTGTTCAACAACAACAGCAAACCTAAGAAATGGCAGTTGAAAAGTGTTCCCAGTGATTACAATGACACTGAAGGCTAAAGGGGGTCAAAACGTAAATGGAAAACAGAGGTTTTAATCCACCACACATTGTGGGTAGTGAATCCAAAATAATTTGCCAGCTAAGTAAACAGCCAAAGGCAATGTTGCACACATTGCCAAAACATTGTGTCCAAAATCTAGCCAAAATAATTACAAAAAGGCATAGACATGGAGACAGGGGAAAAAAGAGGGGAGTCTTTACTGTTGAAAATGTAGGGAGTAAGCCTGTACATTACGTATTTGCTTGCTTACTGTTTATTTTGAAGCACAGTCCCAGTAAAACTAATAGCGTTTGATACATTGACCCTGCAATACATTCAACTCTCATTAAGGCTACAGTATAATGTTCTGTTTATTGTTGAAACTAAAGACGTGTTAATTCCACTTTATGGTCATTTTGGAGGCTGTAGTAGCAACAGTGAATTTATCAGAACGCCATCCACCTGTATGGTTTTAGAGTAATTACTGTATTGCAGGGTACTCTTTGAGACCCCACCAACGTTGGTCAAGTTACTTAAAAACAGCGTTACATATTACTTATTGAAAAGGTAATTAATTTTTTACTAATTACTCATCAGCTAAAGTAATTATTTACTCATTAATTTACATTTCTCACTCAGTCCAGCTCTGTTGGTGCCTTTAAAACAACTTCAAAGCCTCAACATACACAAATTAGCCTACATCTAAATACAATGAAATTAGCTTACTGTTAAAAGGTATTTACTGACCATCAACAGCTAGCTTTTGTTTTGGCGTTGTAGGGCTCTTACACACTCAACAAGTCAACCCCCAAGTTGACAAAGAAAAAATCCTACAAGACATGCCCTTTACATTTATTTAATGACTTTTATCTAGAAGTTTATACAGCCCTCACACAACCAATGGCACCATGCTAGGTCTACCACTTTGCTCCATCAATAATCTTCCTGGAAAGAAGGCAATGGTATTTTTGCTAGGTTTGTACTATAGCTTGCTTACCATAAGACCAACTAAAAATGTACTTATGGAGGTTGAAGCATGATGTTCAGTGTAATTTGTCAAGGTCTACATTTAAATGCATGTACTACACTAGCACATTTTCTACCGGTGGTGACTGAGTCATTCTTGCCACATTTAAAGTACATGGCTGCATTCATCATTTGTGAGTGCTAACTTTGTGAATATCTTAATATTTTACAAGTTAACATTACCTTTCACAAGCCCAGTGTGGTGAGCTGGGGGCATACATAACAAAAAGAACTACTGCAAAGTTGTATGACCCACTGGCTCTAAGGACAAGAGGGGAATAGTTAATAGGGATCTTTTGACAGCTACTGTGAGACAAATCTCAATCTGTCTGCCAGTTTTCATTTGGAAAAGTTACATGCAAGTGCTGTGAGACAAAAATGTTTGAGGTGGCAGAATCCACTGAATGTTGGAAAAAGTATTTGTCAGAATGTTCTGCTAATGTTAAAACAACCTAACCACAATTTCTAGTTTGCATTTACTCTACCTCCACTTACTTTTAATTGCATTTTATATGTATCGGTCTTTGATGGAATCCATATAAGTGTATAAATGATAAAATCTTGTTGCAGATATTCCTCCAATACAGGCTGATTTCAAACTTCAGATGGCAATGTTTGCAGATGTGGATGAGTTTTTTAGGCAGCAGTATTACACCTAAGCAAACCGTGGCAATCATGAAACGGTTGAAGGCAGTTCTGGCAGTAGAAAACTGGGTGGGAACAGCTTGTGTTTTGGAGACAGCAAGCAGGAGGGTTAGCATAGGAGGAGAGCTCCGGGGTTTGATAAATGAGGCTGTGTGGCGGCTGCAGTACTAAACTGCTTCCCTGCTCAGCTGTGGTGACAATGTGATTAATATTTGCACGGCATTAAGCTAATTCATCATGGCCACGTGCAAGCCTATGGGAGAATAGATTGTCACATGGATGCCTAGGCTAAGAAAGGAGAGAAGGTTTGGCATTAGGAACCATTTATTTCAAGACCAAATAAACAAATAAATACTGCAAATTTATATTAGGGTGAGGTAAGTCTGCCAAGCAAGAAATGTAGGAATATGAGAAAAGCTGAGGGCGAGAAATTTAATATTGCTGAATGTCACCATCAAGTTTGTGTGATAAACGTTCCACACAAAACCAGCTCTAATTATATACCAGCTATGGAAAAGAGAACAACATGTGCATGTACTCTTTGTGATGGAATTATAGTTTCTTGTTTCTGCATTTATCATGTGCGTATAATCAGATTTCTCTCTCGATGGATGTACATTGCTGGGATACAGCCTAAGACACCCCGAATGTCCCTCCCTTTTTTGCTATCTCCACCTTTGGGGCTTACCGTCACCCAGAAATGCAAACAAGCCAGAGCGTTTTTTTCCTCTATCCGAGAATGGATAGGGTGTGTAGCCGGACCATACTCCATTAGTCTTGGAAAAACTACTTAGTTAGGGTTAATAAAACATCAGGGATTAGCTTAGATTTAGTGATGTAAAACTACTTAAATACAGAACATTAGTGACATCACAGACGTCATTGCGTCACAGGCCAAGGTCAAAATGAGACATTACTTTTACTAAAGGATACGAACCCTGGCTTCCTAAATGAAAGTCCTGTTTGTTTGTCCCATCCACCACCACCACCTACCTCCTTATGTGGAATTTGGCCCTCCTACACTTTGTCACCTCCCTTCCTCATTTGCTCTCGAAATATTTACTACATCCACGAGAGGTCACTGCCTAACAAAAAAACGTACTTGTCGGTCATTATGAGCTGCTTGTTTAATCAACCCATATGGTTGTTTTCTGCATGCGGGCGGGCTGCTTTTAGTTTAACATTTTGGTAATATAATTAAGCCGGACACTCTCATCAACCCTGGACCCTACTTTCCCAGTACCAAACAGCACGCACACAAAGTTGGGGGCTGTGGCTACTGAAATTTTTTAACATCTAGCAGCGAAAGACCAAGATATTTTTGAGGGAGACCAAAACAGAGCTTCAGGGAGAGTGACAATCATTTTTTTTTTGGGGGGG
>NC_045740.1:13408477-13419830 GCF_008692095.1 Etheostoma spectabile
GGGGGGGGGATTTTTGGGGCTTCAATTGACAGGACAGTTGTAAACAGGAAACAGAGGAGAGAGAGGGGGAAGACGTGCAGCAAAGGCCCGAGGGTCTAAATCAAACCCTAGGCTGCTGGGGTAAGGACTGAGACTTGGTACATGGGGCGCACGCTCTACCAGGTGAGCTACCAGGTTGGACCAGGAGAGTGACTTTTGGAGTTGCACTACATCAGTTGACCCCAAACACGGCTCCACTTTGTTGATAGCGTTAACGATCACGTCTATCCACTACTAATTTGTAACAGAAAATATGTTTTGAAAGAAACATGGTGGCGGTATTAAAATGCAGTTCTCCCTGAACTACAAAAAACAACCCTGGTGTTGCTTTCAATCAACTATGCAAATATCTTTTCTCTGGCAAAAAGCATCAAGTAGTTAATTGACATAATTTTAGTTGATAAAGTTGATGCTAGATGTTTTGTAGGCAATTGGTTGCCACTGTAGCCCTAAAAACCTAATTGGAAGATAATACTGTACGTCAGGGTTGTGTGTTTGTCTGCTTGTTTCGGAGTGACGATGTTTCCTAGTGGCTCATGCCAATGACTTTGATATAAAAATCAAAATTGTCTCCATCCTCTTTGATATTTTTGGGTTGACAGATGAGCAAAACCAAAAGTAAGAAACTAATAATTTATACGAGTGTTCATCCTAATGAAAAGTTTTTCTTAAAGAGTAAGGATTGTTGAATTTCCATAAGGTGATGAATTATTTTACCACAGTATCGATTATCTGTTAATATGGGTTTGTGTGTGTTTCAGTGGAGAGAGCATTTTCTTTATCTCATAGGAAGAGGATTTGTAGTTTCTAGAAGCTGTGTTGGTTTTTATCAGGACTGACATTTCTAAATGTTTGTTCAGACTGTTGCCAGCCAGTAGGTTGGTTAAATGTCTCCACTAATGACAAAGTTGTTCTGTTTATGATATTCTAAAGCCTGACATATGGAACCGCTTTAGTTCAGGTATGTTGTGGAACTCATATTAGATTGAGATTCCTCTCCCACAGAGCTGTGTCTGACAGTATTCTATGTCTGGCTTCTCTGCTGTAGTAATACAGACTAGCCATGCGGCTGCTACTTGGCAGGATATCTGCCGCCTTGGTCAGTAGCCAGTATTAAGATACTTCTGCTGTCAAGGGGTCCAGGAAGAGAAACCAATAGCCACAGTAGTAACTCACCCTTTAAGACCATTGCCTTGTTTAGGAAAGTAATCTACCCCCAAGCCGCTGCCTCATTCTACACACAATACATCATTGACAAACACTGGCACAGCAGTATTCACAGCAGTCACAATTCAGCCTCCCCGCTGCTCAGCATTGCTCAGCTTGGCCTTGCAGTTTGGAATAGTGTAGTCCGCCTTTAGCCAGGCCAAAGAAAGATGTCAAAAAGCAAGGTGTTCCACAGGGACTTGTCATATATCTGCTTGTCTGAGTATTGTGATAATACTTTATACAAGTCACATCTCATTTCCATTTTGTTGTTTTTATCCGCTCTACTGGAACTATTTTCTCCCATCAGCAAATCCACTCAACACCTCAGATTCTAACTCTGTCTGTTTCACACTGTGGCAATTTACTATTCTGAGTCGTGATTTAAATGATACTCCAAAGTTGCTGCAGTCTTTAGCAAAAACAACAACTACAACAGTAATTAATAGATTAAAGGCAGAATATTTCCTTGCTTAACCAGGGCTATGCCGCTCGACAGTGGGTTAAAGCCAACCCCAGGCACTGCAACACACTAGTGGATCATAAGCGATGATTGAGAGAGATTTTTTGTAATGAGTCTATACATGTTTTTGTTGGAAAATCCTACTCGTTTCCCTGAATCTACAATTTAACTGCCATCTTTCTTGATGCACACTTTACCAACCTGACAGAGATGGACATATGAACATATATTATGAGTGCAACAGTTGCCAGTGATGAAGTTGCTCATGTCTTTCTAAGAAAGCTTCTAAGAATGGTTGATGGAGCATTGAGTCTCTTCTGCTGTCTGGTGAATGTAATATGTGGACAGTAAAAATGATAAACTGTTCACTATGCATTTAACATGCGTTTTTGTTAACGTTTTTGAGTCTGCAGTTTATTTGTCCATATGAATTTAGAATATATATTCATATAGTTCTGGGCAAAATGAAATTTGTTTGGACTTCTAATGCAGCATCTTCACAGCCACAAAGTTATTAATGTACTATATGTTGCTAAAACAACATACATTAAGACAATTCAGTTTTTTTTTCATCCCAGCAGTATGTTGGGTCTAACCCAAGTGAAGCTTGATGTCTGGACGGTGAAAGGAAGGGTGTAGGTCAACTGCAAAAAGGACAGAAAGAGGCAACCAAGATTAGATTTGAATAGCATGTTATTAGCCATTTATCTGCTGCTGGCACAAGGATGGTTTTATTTTGTCATCACGGGCAACTGGTAAGTTGTCAAATATGTTTATATTTCCTTAACTTCAAGAAAAAATGATGTGCAAATGAAGCTAAAGAAAACAAAATAGAATAAGGAAGTGAGTGTTATGGTTCCGTTTTTTATTGGGGCTTTGTATCCTGTTTTCTGTTATTGTTTGTGTTTATTCCCTGATATAGTGTATGTGCCTTGTTCTTCCCCCAGTTGGTGGTGGTGGTGTTGTGTGTTGTCTTGTGTTCCCCTCAGTGCCTGTATGTTCTGTTTCCTGTTTTATTTTGAAGTCTGTCTTTTGTCTCGTCTTGCCTCTTGATTTATTTCTTGTGTCTTCCCGCTCTTGTGATTACCTGATGTTTTCCACCTGATTCCCCGCCCTCTTGTCGCCTGCCTCTCGTTACCTCATTACCTTGTGTATATAATGTCTGTGCTTCCGTTGTTTCTTGTCAGATCCTTCTGTCTTGACGACATGTCCAGTCTCCGTGCTTCCTGCGAGTTGCTCCTCATTCTCCCCTTGGTTTTGTCCCAGATCTTCCCCCTGAGTTCTTTCCTGTCCCAATTATCCTGTTTGGTGTTGCCTTCCCCTCGGACCTGTTTGTGGACCTTTTCCCTCTGGACCTTTTTCGATTTTGTTATTGTTGGACTTTGCCTGTTCCGTTTGTCCCTGTGTTTTTTTCCCTTGGAGTTTTGCTAAAAGTTTACTTGCTCCTGCCTGCCTCCCTGTGCTCTGCTTTTGGGTCCTCATTCCTGCCTCAACGTCACAGTGAGAGAGAAATCATGAGGAAAGACTGGCTATCAGCTTTTTTAAAATCTAACTTTACTACACTATTCTTGAGTATTACTTTATAAAAGCTGCAGACTTTGTTTTTTAACATACATGAGATTTATCTGCTCCAAAGCCAAAACTCTTACTTTCCAAACTGCTGACACATAAGCATCCAAATAATTGACCAAAAGGAAAAGCAATTGAGGCTACTGAAATCAACCAATTAACAAATAAATCACAAACCAATAAATATGCATGTTCCACTATGTGCTTTTGTGGAGAAAGGGGTGTCTTTCCCACTTTTGTCTGATCTGTCCTTCTGCTTTTATCCAGCTAAGACATGAGGACATGCCAAGACTATAAACCAAAAAAACATTTTTGAAGAAAATGTTTCAATGACAGTCAATGTGCTTATTGATCTGTAGACCTGTTAACACAGCAGAATAAAGATGATGGGCTCATGAGATCTGATAGATTTGTGATTATTCCACAGGCACAACCATATTGCACATGTTGGCAATTGTTGAACATGATTATCGATCCGCATTTTTAAAAACCCTTTTTCCAATTGTATCCAGTGGGGCTGGAGTTACACTTTGTTAAGAAAATAATATTTACGTAACCCCAAATCTGTGTTTTACAATCTGTGCAACATACAACACCCTCTAAGACCCTGAGATAACTGCTGATGGTCAGTCCAGAAGTTACATTTATATTGAAACTGACTAACACATAACTAAAACTAATGCCTGGTTGCAGTTAAAATAGTCATAATAAAACATTATGCAATGTTTTGTGTTGAATCTCTACATACTGTATGTACTCTAAAGAACAACGGTAACACTTTACAAGAAGGTACACAAAAAAGGGTAGTTACTGTTTTTTAGAAGGGTAATGAATGATTAGTTACCCTTTTCAGAAGAGTAGTTACCCTTTTTCAAAAAGGGTAACTACCCTTCTGAAAACAAGTACCTACCCTTTTGATCAGAATCCAGAACTGCGTGACATACAAGGACTCTTGGTTTGTCTTAATCTCTTTTTGTGTCCTAGTTTTATTGCATTGTTATCTAAAATGATTACAGAGACTGTGTTTTTTAATGACACATAATTTAGTGTGGAACCATTTGTTGTTGCAACCAGGTAACTCTGGGTTGCTGTTGCTTTTTGCCGCCCGTGTCCAATCTTAACCCCAGACCTACCTTGAGTGTTGTCATCCCCCCCCGCCCCTTCTCTTACTCCCCCTATTGTTCTAATGTCGTGTCTGTTTTTGTTCTGTGTGTTGAGGGACTTAATTTTGGATGCACTGTTGTTAGGATTTAATGAAGTGAAAGGTATCAAGTTGCTTTTACACATCTACTTTCATTTAGAACACAGCTTTTTAGATAATGGGTGATCTACATTTTTAGTTTGGAACTGTGGTGGTCTGAATGCACCTCACAAGTGAGCCAGATTAAGATGATTTAAACTTTATAACTTGTAATTTAGAAAGTGCTGTTTGCTTTTACATTTCAATTCAGTGGCATGTTGACACTGCTTTAGAGGTTTATCATGACAATTTGACATTAGCCACAGGGATATAAGCTGTCATAAACATGCCATGCTTGGCTTTAAATACAGTAATAAACTTTATTACCCTCAAAGGCTTGCATAATTAATACATGTTACCTCAAGCAAAGTGGTTGATTCTTGAAGCTTCATAAACCTACAGTAAGAAGATGAAATGACATCCATAAACAATCATAAAGTTTAATCTGTGTTGATGACATAGTTATGACACTTACACCAGCCTTATTTGGACCCATTTGAATAATAACACCTAAAAATGTTTTGAATTCTTCATATCCATCTGCACGATGATGCAGAGAACCCCTGTCTCAGTTGCTTCAACACTTTACACTATAATTAGACCTTTGCAGTGAGACACACATCAACAAACACAGCAGCAGTCCCCTGAGATAGGAGCGGGGGGAGATTTGCTCGGTTGGTGCTGCTTTGTGTCTGGTGAAGAGACATCAATGAGGATATGTCGACACAGATACAGTCACTGGCAGAGGTTTTGACATGTACATCAGTTGTGACCTTTGGCAAAAAAAAAATAAGATGCATTTTGAAATCAGGGTGTGTGACGTGCTATGTCACATCCAATGGGGTTAAGCGGTATTTGACAAATTGAAACATATGGTCATCTGCCCAGCATCTGACACCAGCAAGTCAAAATCTTAAAGGAGCAGCAAAAAGTGAGAGGACAGGATTTTGATAACTGTACCCACACATTTCATCTGTTTGGCTGCAGTCTGCAACATTTTTACTGCAGCAGTTAGTTCAATATGCAATGACACATTGACAGTCACTCAATGTTAGATTCAGTTGGGGTAATGAGGCTGTCTTGGTGGTAGACGGTCTGGTATATTTACTGTGTACTATATTTTTTGTTGGTTCCATCATGTAAACAGAATTCCCTGTGTGAAAATAAGTTCAGTAATTCAGCCTGCCAAAGAAAAAGCATTGAGGACATCTTCCTTCACATTGCTTGGACTATAATCAAGTGCGCTTTGCACTGGCAAACACATTTTCAGGCAATGCCAGTGAATGCTAATAAGACTAGCAGAATCTAATGGGTGATTCTTGTTACCAGTATAGACTCCACATCAGGCATTTACTGTATTCTGCATTGAATCTGCATTAGCACTGCAGCAGCCACTACAAGCTGTGCATTGTAATGTCGACCTAAGTCAGCATGTTGAATCGCCCAACTCAATCAGTCAAACAACAACAGATGCAAAAGGCGGACACCGTTCCTCTTTGCCTGGAGAAATGGGGCAGAAGTAATGCATCGAGATCTTGGAACACATGGCTTTTTTTGTAGATTAACACTTCTTTAGAATGCAGTGTAAACACTGTAGTCTGTAACCCACCATGTGTAAAAGTGTGTATTCAATGTGTGCCACCCCCCTTTTTCCACACCAGAGTCATCAATTTGTTTTTGTACCTGGGCTGTCAGCATATCAAGGTGCGTTTAGCATTTCGGTGGAAAATTCTATTTTCAAACAATTATGCTTTGTATTATGTAGATCAAAACATAATCGCTCCCACTTTACGCTCTACACTCCCTCTGAGTTTGTACTTTGTAACAGAGCAGATGCCATTCCGTTGGTGCTTTTAATCCAAAGTGCCATAAAATATCAGAGTGCTAAGTGTTTGAACCTTGAATGTGTTAGTGACAAGCTCACCAAATCAAACTATCTAGCATGTTTGGCTTCCAGCTGATGTTCTAGTTTTGTATTGGAGATTATATTCAGTCTAATCTCATTTTTGTTGCATGGCAGAGAATGACTGAAGTACACAGTGTCTTCTGCATGTTTTTTAGTTAATATAGCAGCAGCTAAACTACGTGTCTGAAAAATGTGTTTTTACAATCTAACTTTCAGAGGTCATGTATGATGAATGTAACTCTCAACACAATTGTGTGTGTCATGAATACCATTTGATAGTATTCAATGACAATTTGTATTTGCAAAAAAAATGAAAACTGGTAAAACAAATGATACAAAGTTAAGCTTTAGACACAAAGCCGCTCCCAATACACTATTGTGGTATTGCCATAAATGTACGCTTAGCAATCTTATATATTACTTTTGATACGCAAGAAAACGTCAAAGTATAATGATTACTAGGCAATATCGGAAGTTATAAAACATCCTTAATGGTCTTTGAAGATAGCGCTGTCACTGAAGAGAGTAAGTTGAGTCCAGCAGTGTGTGTCTGTGTGTTCTGATGTGACTGAGTTATGACTCAGGGAAGGGAGAGTAAAACTTTTAATGCGTCAATCAAGTCCAAAGAGATAATTATTGTAGACCAATTTACACTGACACTGCAAGTACAGATCATTTTTCATAATTTGATGATTTCTTTTTCCCTCAGAGCCCAAGTTTTAAACAACAGGCCAAAACCCAATAATATTGAATTTGTTGTAATCTAAAAACAAGAAAATCTTCTTTGTTTGCCAGTATTCAGTGGCTGGGTTATGTTTTCCACCGGCCCTTGACATTTTCTTTTGGCTGTTGTCTTCCCATCATGAGCACCAATGGTAGAGTTCCAATAACTGTGACAGATTAAACAGCTGAGGTACCCTCAAATTATGAAACCATTTACATTTACAGATTATCAAATTTTTGGTTTCCTTTTTCCCTCCCGAGTTGTAAACTAGTCCCTTAAACATCTGACGCTGAGGTACATGAAACTGTAAATAACCATGTTAACTCTCAAATTCAAGTGAGCGAAGGATAAACACAAAAAAATGCATTTGTGTGCATTTCCTGTGACAGAATTGATATTCTCTTCTTGGCTCTGACAGCGCTGACTAGAAAGGCTGTTTATTGGACGTAATCCGAGGAATGGCAGAGGAGTTGGGTTCATGCTGCGGACTGTGTGAGACTGATATGGACTGAGCGAGAACATCACAAGTCCCTGAGCTGGGGTTTCTCTGTCAGCCACCGATCCCTGCAGCTTGCCCTAGGGTCTTTTAGCAAAGAAAGCTCCCAGAGCTTTCCACCTGCAATGTCACGTTGATTATACAGCAGGGAAGACCAGAAAGGAGGTTACTGATCATGTTTGCTTTCTCTTGCTAACGGACTTCCACTTTCTGTCTCTCTTTTACTCCCTCTTTCTTCATTGAGCCTTCCAAAAGAAAAAGAAATAAGCAACAAAGGGCCAATCCTTTCGATTCCAACTGGCCACCAGATTCCAAGCTTAACACATTTTTCAGAATCTGCCAGGGATGGTTAAAAAAGAAAAGGAGGTTGCCATGACAACAGCTCTGCCACTTTGCCACCAGCACGTGTCCTGTGGGAGAAGAGGAGGCGGAGGAGGAGGGGGTGGTCGCGGCAACGACGCCTTTCTCACTGCCGACAAGGATTTTTTTCTCACCTTGCTGTCTGGGAGAAATTGTCCCACCAGAGCACACTAATTGGTTGGTGTGGGGGTCAGCTCACTAAATTTGCCTGATGCTAGCAGTGACAAACAGCAGATGTTCAGTCGTGAGGTGTGATTTTTACCCCGTTTGTGGAACCTTTCTGTTACTCTTAACACTGCTAATGGCCTCTTCAGAAAGATGCCAATGTAAAGTCGTCTTCTGACCTCCTGAGAAGAACTGCAGCACCGAACTGATGCGAGCAGAACATTGGGAAAAGAAAAAATGCAGCTCAGCAGTCATTATGGCTTCTTGTTATCAAGGTTCAGTAGAACATGAAAGAAAAATTTCCTCAACAAGCTGCAAGTAGGCAGTGGTCTTTTCTCTTCAAGCTGACACACCAATAACCTTCTGCTTGGGAGTCTGGCACTACCCTACTTGGCTGATCTAAGAGCAGTTTCTTGTGCTGTGTATTTCTGCCTATAATTGGTCCAGCCTCGATACTCAGGCTCTCAGTGGCTTTACTTCTCCAATTGGGGGGGACCAGAGGATGGGCAGCATATTGCTGGGTTGTTTGGGGATTGGCGGGGTGGATTCAGAAACATCCTGAGGGCATAATTAACACAAATCTGTGCGCACCCACTATCACGGTATTGATGGGTTCTGTGAACTAGTATTTGTTATCGGGTGGCAAGGGCTGGTGCACCCTCATTAACACTTCTCACCTCTGGAGCAGAAAGCAGTGGAAGTAAACAAGCCAGTAGAAGAAAAATAGAGTCTGTTGTTTTCACACACAAACAATCACAGCATGCCTGCATAGCAATCATACATTGACGCAAACACAAAAATGTTCACCGAGGCATACACAAATGCACACACAAGGTTTTTTAATTTAAAAATTCACATAAATGTAAATGGAAATTTTTTGTTTTTGCACTAAGGAGAAAGTCTGAGTAAATACAAGTATGTATTTCTATCCTTGCAATGTTTGCCCTTCTTATATATTTTTAACTTCAGCATTTATTATAGCCTATGTTTAAAGATTGCACAGTTACTTGATATATCAATATGATTAACTCTTTGTCTAAAGCTTCGTCTTAACCTGGAGGAAATGCCCTTTTTTTTATCTCCCCTTTGGTTTTCGTTGAGCTGTTAATGCCTGGCTCAGCTAAAGGCCCTGGACATTTTGATGATGCCATTGAATGTTGTAATGGAATGTTGGAGGTTCTGCAATATTGCTTTCTTTATTGCACAAGGTGATTAATCACCATCACCTGAAAAACCTGACCACTTTCACTGTCTGCATTTATTTTTCATTATCCTTTCACATACCATAAATACATGATAAACATTTCTCAGACTGTCATTGAGATTATTACAACAAAAAAACTGATGTCTCAAAACTCACTCAGCGTAATGACAGTACATCTCTAAAACTGTTCTTCGGTGTCAAACATTTTGTCATTTCTTTGTCAGTATCTCCGTGCTACACCTAACCTTGCATAGTTAAATCATGTTATTTTTAACGTATGTGGCATCTTGTTTTAAAGAGGAAAACACGACTTTAAAATCTTTCCTGACAGTACTTATTTTGCTACACTTCTTTAAATACAGTTTGATGTATGGTTAGAGTGCTTTCATCCTTGCACTGCTTGTTACATATACACACAAGCTCATAATTCATATTCATTGTAGGTTGCTTTGTGTAAGAGTGCCACATATGCTGCATTGTTATGTAAAATTCCTTGTTTATTCTCTACAACAGAAGATATTTCTGCAGTAGTGTTTTGTTTTCACATAGTATCCAATTTGTCCAAGCCTCAGCGGGAACAAAATCTTTTTTTTGCGGCTTCCTCATTATTTGACAAGCTTGAATTATCCGACTATCAGATTAAATATCAGGGCTGAAGATGTGAAAGTGATTTAAAGAAGTGTGTCATTCAGCGGGACACTGCAGGGCATCGCAGAGTGTAGCAGTGAGTGCAGCAGGACGACGGCGACAGCTGCCTATACCCAGTTGCCATCCTAATCCAAGGAAATATGCTGGGAGAAAAGAAAACATAAGGACTCCGGGGCGTAAACTCCTCAGAAATAGGTTAGTAACAACATTCCTGGGATAGGATGCACTCAAATGGAAAGGGAGAAAAGAGAGCAGCTCAGTGTGTCAAAGGAAGGAAGGAAGGAAACCCCTGGCAGTCTAGAACTATAACAGCATAACTAGGAGACAAAAGTAAATTTATTTAAGCTGCATTTAAAATTTCAAAGCTTGGTTTACATGAGGTTAGATAAAGATACTTTTTTTTATTTTCATGGCAAAATGTAGACATTTGCTCACAAGTCATCCATAATAATGACTGAAGTCAGTGTGATACCTTTATTTAAAAGTCAACATTGCGTGTGAACATTTTACAGATAACATAACCATGTAGAATAAATGTGTGAATAATGGGTTGTAGTCTCAATATGACATAAACTGGCCAGTGCGCATACTGAGCAGTAAGCTCCAGCAAGCTAATTCAATTTCTGTCTGCAGGTTTCATTATGGCACCACACGATGATGCAGTGTGGGGACATCCCCAACCCCGTCTGATTTTATCTCACCGTTATCAGCCTCCTTGGTGTATTTCTCAGTGAAGGACACGGTAAGACATTCATTGATCTGACGCCTTTGACTCGAAAATGCAATTAGAAGCTGGCCAGAACTCCGTGGGTGGTTATCACAAGGCCCGTTGCTGCACATTCAGATGTTTAAATCTGGATACACAGAGAAACGATTAATTTCTAATTACCGTACTGTTAAGATATTTCTATTATTTAGACATGTATTTTACCTAGATGAGTCATATAGTAGGTTAAGGTTAAAGTATACCATGGTAATGTGTGTGTGTCTGTGGGACAGGTTAGCTACATTCCTTAGGAATGTGGGAGTTTATGCTTGGTGGAGATGGGGGAACCCCCATGTGTTGAGGACACATAGAGGGACAGCCCAGAGAGAATAAAGGATTTGGACTTTTGTGAAGCATTGTGCAAAACTGGGAGGCAGTTGTGGCCCGCATGTAGGCCTGCATGCTGTTACTAAAGAAGTATTAACGTTATTATATCATCTCAATAATTAATTTCAGTCCACCGGTTGTGATGAATAGGTTAAAGTGTAAGGCAATTGGAATCAGAATATGTGGCCTGAATGCCTGGGGTTCATCCATCCATCTTCATCCGCTTATCCGGTATCGGGT
>NC_045740.1:13419840-13426806 GCF_008692095.1 Etheostoma spectabile
GCAGCTCCAGTAGGGGACCCCAAACTTCCCTTTCCCGAGATACATCAACCATCTCCGACTGGGGGATCCCGAGGCGTTCCCAGGCCAGGTTGGAGATACAATCTCTCCACCTAGTCCTGGGTCTTCCCCGAGGCCTCCTCCCAGCTGGACGTGCCTGGAACACCTCCTTAGGGAGGCGCCCAGGAGGCATCCTTACCAGATGCCCGAACCCCCATGCCTGGGGTTTCAGATCTTTAATCTTTCCTCAGTACTCAGACCTGATTCCACGGACTTCATGACTGAACCGGAACAATTACGATGAGGCATTTCTTTTCAATATATTGTATGTCAGGGTTTTTAAAATCAAAGAATTTCTTCAGCCTTACATTGGTGTGAAAGCACAGTTCTCTAATGCGGACAGTGAGTTTTGAAAGTGAATGATGAGACTTTGAGTGGCGTGTGTTGCTAAATTAGAAGCATTCATTGTGAGGGTTCAACTTCTCGCCAAAATATGAATGTGCGCCCTTTATAATCCACCCCCTCGCTTCTGATTTCATTTCAGTGATGAGGAGGATTTTCAAATGTCATGTCATTTCAATTCTTGGTCTCGTTGATAACACTTCTTCTGAGACTGTATTTCAGCTGCAGAATAAGAGGAAAAAGTGGATTTGGACAGAAACTAATCACACCTGCGCCATGCGCTTCACGTCGTGTGCTTGGATCGTTAAAATAGGGCCCAATGACTCATGAGTGTTAATGAATGTTTATAAGAAGTAGTTATTCGAGGTTTGGTCTTTTGACCTTGTAAGAAAAATACACTTAAAATGAATCCAGTGAGAGAGGGTGGTTTAACAAATGGCAGAAAAAGTGAGATCGTACATATGACAGTAATGATGTACTGTTTGTTCATATGTGTAAGGATAAGAAAGGTTGGGTAGGTGACTATAGCTGGGCTTGCAAATGTGCTGATAAGGATAGCCCCTCTCCTTACTCCATGAGAGATACAATGAAACAAAAGGACCAGAAGATTTTTCTGTTGCTAAACAAGAGAAGATATAAACTTTGTAACTCTGTAACAAATGAGTGGGTGGAAAGTGTAGTAGTTTTTTTTTCTTCTGTACTTACTGAATAGTGGGTAGTCTCAGCCTCAGTCCCCTTTCCTTGATTAAAGCAATACTTTGATAATAATAATATATAATAAAAATAGTATAGAGTAATGATCTTGATCTATTGTTTTTTATTTTAATCACTGGATTTAAAATTAACCTAAAACTGAAAAAGTAATAAGTTGTTGCCACACACTGATGCTTTCAACTAGGGATGATGCTTTTGTTTGCACCACATATGTGAATCAGGCTGATAACAACAGTGTTATTGTTTAAATGCCCATAGATGCCAAACAATTCAGATAAATTATCATTCATGTTGTGCATTAGCATTCCCGCGATAACAAGCTGTGTAAATTGCAGTTGAAAAACAGTGAGAGCATTTTGCACTGATCTACCTTGACATTTGGGGTGACTCCATGGAGGTACCTGGCCTCAGGTTGCCTGTGACACTCGCAGGCATAGCAGGCATCAGCCCTAGTAGAAGTACACCTGGCTCCTCTTCTTTGAACTACTTCCAAACTGACAGCCCACTGTTCCTCCAGCAGTGGTAGTAGGCTTGGACCTTTATAAATAGCTCACTATTTTTGACAAAAACGAAATTAAATTAATTATTTCCACTTTGTTTTCTCTTGGGTCTGAGCATTTTGCTGTTGAAGACTGAAACACCACATGAGTAGGTATTTTTCGGTTTACATACACACCAATAATCCACCGCTATTCTGATTATGACAATATTCCAAATTTGATGCAGGTCATGTAAACAGCATTGTCCGTTATATTCGGAATAAGGCCTTTTCACATATTTAGCATTTTCCGATTGAGACATGTAGGGCATGCCGGTATTATTCAGGGTTTTAGTGGCATTCTTTGGACTCGCAGTCTGAATATGCATCTCAATCTGTTTTTTAACCGCGGTATACGGCCTTGTGCCTTTTTAAGGCTCCCAGTCAGCTCTGTACGTTGCTGTGGTTGTTGTACACAAACCCACTAGCCAACAAGGCTGCAGTAGAGATGCATGCTCAAAAGAAAAGGAAGGAAGTAGAAACACCCCTACTTTTAAACGTTATGAAAGACTTGGAACAGGTTTTGGGATATGTGCAAACAACGCTGACCTTTTCAAGAAGCTGGTTGAAGGAATGAAATAGGGAGGCTGAGTTCGCCACTGGTGGAAAAGTTTGAAAAAATCCGCTTTCCCACGGCTACATGGAAACGGGAATATTCACTTTCATTAGCCATGTAAACATGTTAGTCGGAATATCATCTTTTCGGAATTAGGGCAAAAAACGGAATTTTATGAGCCTGTGAATGTAGTTGCTGTGTTGTGCCGCATACAAAACTGAAAGATTTTAGTATTTAATGTTGTCTCATACAGCAGACGAAATTAGAGGGAGAACAAATAATCTAGAATCTGAATTTCCCTTTATTCACTCAGGATCAAAATTTAAGAGGAAAAAGTCTTCACTTAAAACACACGCTTGTGAACATCTTCAGCTGTGCAGATGCTTAATGTTTTGAAGGTCTAGCTCCCAATTTCAGTGATTTTGTGAACCAGTTAGAGCTAAATTTTAAATTAACTGATGACCTTGTGATTCTCTTTACTATATTCAGTATTATTATTGTGTTATTTTCCCTCCCTAAATAAGCTCTCCACTTATTACGAAGCCTACCACTTATAAGTGGAGTCCTCTGCTTCTGGGGTACTCTACTTATTAAAGTTGCTACCAACAGTATTTCCAGCGGCATGCTGCATTTATCATCAGCACCTTTATATCCCTAATCCCTCAACTTGCTTCTTAAGTTTTTTTTCTTCACATATTGTGTGGTCATGTACTCCATTCCAGATCGGTTTGGAGGGGAGGATCTAGGTGGCTGCATCTGTAATTGCACCGTGAAGAAAGCGTCCGTAGAGTGTGATAAATACTAACATACTTAAAAGCATAATTTAATAAATCCTACATTTGTGTAGCATCTATCACATAAACACTGTCTACTGCTTTTGGACTGTAGTCAAAATGATTTTCTTGGACATCCTTTTTTGTGGTAATTCTTGGTTGTTGACAGATGATTCTAACCCCAGTCTGTTTCTGCAGATGTCAGGATGTGCTTGACTCGTTTTTACTCAACAGGGATTTACTTCCTATGTGCACTAAAACACGTTACACAAGCCTTCAGAAACTGCTGTAGGTTAAACTGGGCTAACTCATCACATTTAAGGCCTAGCCAGGAAGCATTCAAGTATTATATAAAGTATTATATATTTTTTATGAGCGTAAAATTTGTAGTCTTGGGGTCTGCTGGAAAAGGTTTACATGTTACATTTTTTCCATGTAATTTACAGAAGAAAAAGAAATTGTCTTATACAGTATTTTTAAAAGGCAGTTTTAGCCGTGCGGCACCTTGTGCATACATGCCCTAAATTCCATAGATACTGGGAAACGGAAACAAGATTGAATAGGAACATATAGATCAGTTCTGATTAGTACTTAATTAATTTATTACTTGTAGCCTGCATATCTAAATTATTTAAGATCACCAAACTCCACGAACAAAAAGGAATGAAGATGTCACCTCTTCCACCCTTGCAGGTCCAACAAAACCAAGATAAAGGGCAGACAGATGTCAATCAAGCACATCTGTCCACTTAGTACTCAAATGAGGTCTAATCAGGGATATTAAGTGAAAACACCTGGTGGACAATGTGAGTGTATAGGACTTTTAAACTATTAAATTCAAACGTCCTACATTGTACATTAGTGCTAATGGTTTATGGTTGTCAACCTTGAGATATTCAGTATATAAAACCACATTTTAGATATTTATGACCAGCCTTTTTGCAACAGTTATTCAACATATTAGCCTTCAGTAATTGCCTCCCTAGTATATTTCTTTGGACGTGGTAGAGCATACTAATCTGCTGGATTCAAAATCTCTACCAATAAAAATAATTAATATATATAAATAAAAAGATTTTTAAAAAAATCTTTACCAGAACATGGATTCACAGTAACTGATTCAAGTTTTAAGGCTTAAGGATTTCATACTGCATTAACATCAGTGGAAAGAAATGGCAGCCTGGAAGTGGGATGATCAACCAAAAACCTAGAGTATTTATTGGAAAAGGGATAATGTATACTGTATGCAATTAGGTGCTAACGGGCTACAACTTGTGTGGTTCTGTTAAACTGCTATAATCAAAGTGAGGCAACTTTTAGCTTATTGTTTTAGTTCTACGTTGGCAGTTTTACTTTTCTACTACTCTCTGGTTCAGTCTCAGAGTTTTCATCTTTGTGTTTTCCCCCTACACCAAACAGAAATTTGTTTTCAGCAGAAATATTTTATAAACCTATTGAATACTACCTACTTCTGAAAATATCAGAAAACTATAAAAAAAAGTGCATTTGCAGTTTAAAATGATAATTCCTTTACTCTCTACAAGGAGAGTTGTATTGTACTTGTATTCATCAGCTGAACACAAACACGACTCCAAATGAATGCTAATGTTGACCCATTATTGTTGATTACAGGTTGTTATCTTTCCCCCTAGTGGACCA
This sequence comes from Etheostoma spectabile, assembly GCF_008692095.1. Lineage (NCBI taxonomy): Eukaryota > Metazoa > Chordata > Actinopteri > Perciformes > Percidae > Etheostoma > Etheostoma spectabile. The sequence continues at coordinate 13,424,480 of NC_045740.1, forward strand.
AAAATAAACAGATTTAACTATAATTAAATCATTTATTAAATTTATCATATTATGCTTTTTGGGCTTTTCCCCTTTCCTTTATTGTGTTATACATGTGACAGTTGTAGGGAATCTATGACCCAAACGCAGAGATGAGGCAGGCAGGCAGGAGAGAGTTGATAATGGATTTATTAACAAAAACTTGGAACTACAAAAAAGAATCCAAAAAGACAAAAACAAAACGACACCATGAGTAAACGAGGAAGCAGGCACAATACAAAATCCAACATAAAAAATTCAAAAACCCCAAAAGATAAAAACACACCAATAGGAACACACAAAAAGGATTTGACACGAGACAAAGGAAGCACAGACACTAAATGCACAAGGTAACGAGGAAACAAGAGGCAGGTGACACAAGGGCTGGGAAACCGGTGAGAAACATTGAGAATCACAGGGGTGGGAAAACACAGGAAGTAAATCCAACAAAGCAAAAAATGTAGACTGTCAATGAACTGTCACTGTCACTGAATATACAATAAAAAACAAAAACCCACAGTACAGAAACAAATGAGAAACACAGGAAACAGAAATGTACATAACCACAACAATATATCTTTTTTGTGCATGTAATAGGTTTTCAATTTGAAAAAAGCACAAAGTCCACCGCAAAGAGACATTTTCTAACAGAAAACATGGTTCACAATCTGCTTGTTTGAAACTGATTTAAAAAAAAAAAAAAAGAAAAAAAAAAAGAAAAAAGTTCCCCAGTGTCTTCTAGCTAGTAGCATAATATCTCCTTGGTTGTTCTAAATACGTCCAACATTTATTTTGATATTACAAATGAATACATGCCAAAGTGAAGTGTTATAACGGACATTGTTGTTTACTGTTGATGTCAATGACTGCAGGCTAACCTTAGAAGCTAGCTAGTATCTAGCTAGTAGCACAACATGATAACATCTCCTTGGTTGTCTAAATACATTCATTGTTTATTTTGATATGCATGTAAGCAATCAGGAACAATGAAAACACAATGTTTACCGTTAATAAATATTTTCAACAATGAGATGGCGAGTTCATGAGTTTGCCACATAGCTAGCTAACTATACCATGGCTGTATTAAGAGAACAAACTAGCTATACTTGTAAGAGACACGGGAAAGAAGCTCATGAACAATCCATGTTGCTACGACAACACAAACTAGCACCATTAACATCAACAGTCCAACAACAATGTCCATTATAACACTTCACTTTGGCATATATTAATTACAAGTAATGCATATCAAAATAAACTTTGGATGTATTTAGACAACCAAGATATTAGCTAGATACTAGCTAGCTACGTTAGCCTTACTGTTTGTTGGATTTGCAAGAACTTGCAAATAAAATTCAATATCTCGCAAAACAAAGTCAAGATCTCCAAAAAGTGATTGTTCCAGTAGGCCTAGATGTTTTTTTTATTTCTATTTTTTTTTTTTTTATCCATGTCAAAGTCAAGTTCTTGTAAATAAATCTCGAGGTCTCGCAAAACAAAGTCAAGATCTCACAAAAGTGTCTGTCCCCAGTACATGTACATTTTTTTTTTTTCTTGATATTTTTTCCCCTCCATGTCACCTCGGGGGCTCCATACAAAGTCAAGATCTTGCAAATAAAACTGGAGATCTTGCAAAACAAAGTCAAGATCATGCAAAGGTGTTTGTCCCCAGTACATGTTCATTTATTTATTTTTCCTCCATGTCGACTCCGGGGCTCCGTACGTATCAGCCTCATTTACGGCTGCACTAACTCAGGATTTACTACAGTGTTTTTCTTCCTACTATACTGCAACGCTTTTTCAAATAACAGTGCATAAAATGCGAATGACTATAACACTCACATACGGTCTAGCACAAAACATACATTCACACAGTCCACGAACACAAGGCCTCCGGTAACTACAAAGAATTCCCCTTAGCTGCTTAGCAAACTCGAGCCGAGTGCCCTTTTCAGAGTGCAACTTTTTTGTCATATTACCTTTTTGATATCCACTATCACATGTATGTTTGTTCCACATCTGTATTAGCACACTATAACACCTTAGCAACGAGTATGCTCACCTGTAAACACAGAACACACATATATCAGCCTCATTCAAAGCTGCACTAACTCAGGATTTAACACAGTATTTACTGAATTATGCAGGACCCCTCATAGCTGCCCACAGGGCCTGTGCCTTTGTACTCACCAATACCTCATACTGTCCCAGTGCTGAGTAGATGTCTATTGCGCTAGCTAATGAAGGAGTAGAGCATATATTAACATGATCAAGCAGAATAATAAAAGAAAAGAAAAAAAGGGGGGGGG
>NC_045740.1:13426816-13428569 GCF_008692095.1 Etheostoma spectabile
GTAGTCCCTTAATATTGCCAATATTACTATAAGTCCCACACATGGGTCCTGTTTAATTGTGTGTACTCTTGAAATAATTGTGTAATTTTTTTTCTTTTTTCTTTATTTGATGAGTTAGGGTTACACATTTGTACAGACCAGCTTGATAACTTATTATTATTTTGTTTTGAAAGAAACTGGAGGCAGCAACAAAAAACACAGAGGGCTAACCTAATTAAAAATGGCAAAGTTTGTATAGGACACCCCCGTCTGTTGCTAGTAATGATGACGCAGTAATTAGTGACGATCCTCTCCGACCAATCAGTTGTCTGATGGTTTTTATGTCACCTTTTGGTATCACCTCAGCTCGCTTGGAACCTCCTCTTTTCTTAAACTGTGTCTCAATGTGATATCTTAACTTGCTTTGAAGGTTTTAGTATGTGCAAAAAGCATGACATAAGATCTCAATAACCTCTAATGCAAAGCCCCCTCTTGGCCTGAGTTTCAAAGCATGAATGTCATTACATTTGTTCAACTGCTGCTTTGACTGATTAGCCGACTCGAGTCAATGAATCTTTAGTTGTCAACATTTTCACGGCTCATTGGTCATTTGTGTCACATACAAGAACATCTTACCTATCGACCACCTGTTTTTATTTAATACCCTCATGCAACTACAGTAAGTGGCACAATGTGGAGAAGGGAGATGCAAATTAAATACAGAAACACTTTCTCACTTTGAAGGATATTCATTCTCCAACATGTAATTTCTTATGTTCTAGAATTGTAAAATGAAGCTGTTATGAATGCTGATTGATTATTCATCATTGTACCCTGGATAATTTTAAAAGCTCAAGACTAGGCTCCTTCCTTTTTCCATAAGAAAAACACAAAACCCCGCCGAGAATCACATATCTGCTCATGTTCAGTTTAATATTGACATCTTGTTGTGTAAAAAAAGAAATTATTATGGCAGAAATCCTTGTGCTTTGCACATACTGAGTATCTTGCTCTAGCTGTGAGCAACTAATAAGATTGAGACACTGGAACCTCTAATGTCCTGGCCTGAGACAAGGGACATCAACACTGGCACCAAACATTGCACTAGAGACATAATACAGAGGTGTTATTTACAAAGATCTCTCAAATGCTATGCTGCAAAAATAGGCACATTTTTCGATTACTGCATAAAGGAGTGAATTACTGTCTGATTCTGGCTGTGCGGGCCCCTGCAATCAGCAGTGCTGAGCTGAGACTGAGACTGACTTGGCCTATATAACAGCTAAGCCTCATTAGCCACAGCCTCAAACCTGCAAGTGACTGGGGAGGCAGAAAAACACTGATTTCTCCCGGTGACAACGAGACAACAGATTCCCACCAGAGCCACAGTGGGTATGGCATATAATTGGAAATATCCCAATTCCCTGACAGAATGTTGGCCTTTTTTGGAGAACGCATGCGACACAGTCTCCTTGTTCAAAGAAGACCTGTGTAATTGTTGACCTCCACGCTCCACAGAAAGGGGCGGACTGGGACCAAAAATTGGCCCTGGCATTTGGGGCCAGACCAGCCCACCCTACACCCGCACACTTAGCCAAACTAATGCACTCATACAGTATAGCAGTGTTGGGCAAGTTGCTTTAAACAAGTAATCAGTTACAGTTACTAGTTACTGCCTCCAAAAAGTAACTAAATTAGTTACAAATTATAAAAGTAATTACTTACTTCAGAAAGTAGCTAATGCGTTACTTTCAAGTACATTTTTAAATGCTCA
>NC_045740.1:13428579-13451234 GCF_008692095.1 Etheostoma spectabile
CACCTCCACCCTTCTTTAACGGAACTTAAAATACATGTGCATGTTCAATTATTTGTGATATATCTGAATATTATGATGAAACGGACACTTAATACTATATAAAATTAACAAACAATGTACACAAATTTAAACTATTTTAATGTTGGTGTGGGACACCTCCAATCAAATGCCATGTATGTAGATATTATATTTATATAGTAGGCCGATACAAATAACACAATAGACGTTTTGGAACATTTGATATTTATTGCCCATCATTTGGGCTCGCTATACCTGTGTCTCGTTGACTAACTCGCTTGTGTTGTTCGTTGTGTGTCCGACTATGCATGCTTTCGAACACCTGCCAAACTCTACCTCTTAATTGACTCACCAGGAAATGTTTACTCAACCTCAGCCAATCGTTTGCACTCATGCAGTTGTGTCGTGCACTGCCCACTAAGAACAGTACAAAAGTCTTTGCCTCTCGGCTCAGAGATCTGGTCTGATGAAAAAAACAGCTTCAATTATAGTAACGCGCCACAGTTTTTGGCAGTAACGGTAACAGCGTTATTAAGATGGGAAAAGTAATAAATTAGATTACTTGTTACTGGAAAAAGTATCGCCGTTAATCATAACCCCATTATTCCCATCACTTGTAGTGTTATCATTAACAGTTTATCCACCACTTGTTTTTGGCTCAATTTTATCAAGGGGCAAAGTGTTTTAAGGGGAGTTCTGCTTACTGCAGGTTTTACCCTCACTCCCTCATCTCTGTCCCTCTCCTCCTAAATCTCCTCCTCACTGTGCATGCCACCGCCACCGCCACCGACACCACCACCACTGTCATCAGCCACGGGAGCTGATGAAGGTCCTGCTACTGCCAAAAACATGTCTGTCAATTTGACATATTTGGCAGCGTCTGCCTGAAGGGCTGGTTTCTTTTTTTTACGCAGCTTCTCTGCACCTCCTTTGCATTTCTCCTCCATGATCTCTATCACTATTCTAGCCTGGGAGATGGACACTGAAACAGCATCCCAAAGAGGGTGCTGTTTAAAGATAAAGTTAAAGAGGGTGGGGCGTCCTCTGGCTCACCCAGTAAGAGCGCTCACCCCATGTTGGCTGAGTCCTGCAGTGACCCAGGTTCGGGTCCGACCTGCAACCTTTCGCTGTGTGTCATCCCCCCATCTCTATCCCCTTTTATGTCTATCCATTGTCACTATGATAAAGAGAATAGAAAGTAAAAAAAATAATAAATGATTGGGCCAGTCCAATGTCAATTAAGAAATCAACCAATGGGCCGCTGAGCTACTTGTTTTAATGGGCTGCATCTGTCATAGAAAAAACCTAGCCCATGTGATATTTATGACTAGTGTTTTGGGCCAGCCGAGTGTCAATTGAAAAAAACAGCGGGCCGCTGATCTTTTTATTGGCCGGTTCATGGGCCAGACAAAAAAATGAAAAAGTGTCGGCAGTCGGCCCAAAAAGCACGGATGCCAGATGGCCAGTCCACCCTTGTCCACAGAGGCAGCTCAAACCACTGCCTTATGGCTACACTATATCTGGCTTACAGACTGAAGCATGTGGCGAGCTAATTTATTAAAAAATGTTTTTGCTTAAAATTTTTGTCACATACACAATCATACACAGTATAGTATATATCTACAGCGTTCCACTTCCAGGATTGCTTCAGTGCTGCCGGATATTCTACCGGATCATGCTCTTTTCGCACAAATGTCCGTTACCTTCCACTTTCTTTGTGTTGTAATTCTAAACTCCCGTAGATTTATGAGGACTATGGTTAACTGCTCCTCAGATATCTGCAGGGTAAACTGAGACAGCTAGGTAGACAATCTGTCAAATCTCTGTTTTCTGCACAACTAAAACAACCTTTGAACATACATGTTCCACCAAAACAAGTTCCTCCCCGTGGCTATTTTGCTGTGGCACCGTGGCTCCGTCAGGTGCTTAGCACCACCCATGATGATTGTGATTGGCTAGCCAGACCCTCTTTGGCAGCGCTGTGGAGGAAGGTCTGGCAAAGGTCTGTGCAATGAAATTCTTCTGTTCAAACTAAACAAAAAAAATATGATCAAAAATATGATCAAAATGTCAGAAAAACTACTGAAAAAATATACTGAGTAATGAAACCTACATACATAGTTTATATAACAAAACTAAAATATGTATAATATTGAATATGAAGCGAACAGTGATGAGATGAAGAACACCATATAATGTATAAATTGAGGTCAGATTATTGGGTACATTGAAAGTAAAGTCAATAAAACTTGTATATGCAATCAAAGAAGGATAAAGGTGCTAATTAACACATATTCAAAAAATAATAGAAATTGAACATGGGCAAGGTTAGCAAGTTAGTAAAACACTATGGTTGAGGGAAGGTACAGCTATTATAAAAAGAAGTGAAAAAGCCTTTTTGTTCACCAATGCACCATTTTTATGTTAGACTTATTAGCATATTAGTTATTTCATCTATATCTCTATATTTGCATTTTAAGATACGCCTATTGTATACAACTTTACATCAGGCTGTTGAAAATGAGAATTTTAGCCTAACATTTACAACCATAAATTTGATTATGACTTACAATATATCAGTTTATAAGGGAAAAAACTGTCCCCAAGTGTTTATCACTGTTAATCATTTTAAAATTGAAAAACATCTCCGACATGTCTCCATTTTGTTTGTATCACATAGCTCCATTTGAATGTTTAATAACCCAGCAATTATTCAACCTCATGAATCTTAAACTGTCAGTCTCCCAGTGCATTACTGTGCACTTTCTTAGATTAGCAGTTAATGAGCTTGACTCTTTCTAAAGTTCAGAGTGTCGCAAAAATATGTCCCAAATTTCATCCTGGACCATGAATAGGGAAACTGTATCAACTGTAACTGTACGCATATCAACTTTTTTTTAATATACTATAAATATTCATTAGAATGTCCTTATTCTGCACCAGCCAGATTCTGTTCCTGAGCAATAGAAAGCATCTTACAAAGCGGGGAAATGGATTTAAAACAAGGGACACGCCTGCCATTGAACTTTGATGAAAGTTCTCGGCTAAGGAGGATGATTTTATTTTTCCTAAGGGGCCATACTCTAAGTGCATACTGAAATACTGTTCAGTCAGGAGTTAAGTGTGGACCCATGTGACTATTCAGCTGCAATGTGAAAATTACTTAAAGTCTCAGTCTGTATTTGCAGTGATTTGTTCCAGCTAAAACACTGTCACCCCTCTATTGGCTACATAACCATGGGAATATGTATATTGTATATCAGGGGATTTAACCATTGCATTTCCATAATTGCAACATAGTGGTTTTAGTTGCCAAAACCCTAATCATATACCTTGAACATGATTTAGTTAGCGCAAGAACTTATTCCATGCACATAGAAAATTTCTTAAAATTGACAGTAAACATTTTATGTCCAGCAGGTATGTTTCAAAGTATCTGGCAGGTCAGTGTGAACACATCTTGCAAAATGTATTGGCTATTATTATTTTGGGGATATGTTCAACATAAAAGGTTTGGTTTGAAATCCAGAGTTTGGCAGACCAATTTGTCAGAAGTCCAATAAAGGAATTAAAAGAATTAAACTTTGTGAGCTTTGTGAATTATTTGACCATATGTTCAATGGGGTGTTACATTTGCATGCCAGCCCAGTCTCCTTAGGAATTGAATTTATTTTGGATAGTTGTGCATCTTGAAATCTATGTCCAATGTCAATGCAGGGGGAGAAAAGTAAGGGTGGTTGATGGACGTTGCCTAGCATGCCAGAACTAAATGCAGGAGACAGGAGTCCTTGTGTCTTCACAGATGTCTTCTGCCATTGATCCCCACGGTAACTGTAACCACAGTCTTACCTTACATTACTCCGGTAAAGTTGCCTTTTTTACAATAACTGCTATCTTTCCCTAACCTTAGCCATGATGTAGTTGGCAAGTGGACCCTGGACCTATAACTTTTAAATTATTAAAGCCAAATTACTGCTAGCACTGTAAAAGGCATCCTGTGCATTACAGTTTGACTCCAGCAAGAAAACAAGAAATTAATAAATGTTACAATACAAATAAAATACAATTCAGTGTTTTAAGCAACACAGACCAGGGGCAGAGCCAAATTTGAATTAATGATCCTACATAAAATATAGATCTTCAGTAATCAGGCCTGGTGACATGCATATGAATCCTTTCAATATTGATGATTCCAAACAAACACTGTTGATGGAAAATATGTAGGCAGACAGGAGTCAATAAGGCCCCTTAATTAGACAAGAGCAGTCCAAACAGAACTAGATTACCATCTAATTATCAAGCTGAAAGTAAGACATCAATACACATGATCATTTGAGATGCTACAATGTTTTTTCTGAGACATTATGCAAGACATGGGAATGTTTATCAAGTTTGAAAGTGATGTTAATTTGCAACAAATGTAGGGCTTTACAGTTCAATATGCATATGAAAGTCAATGCAACTCCATAAAAGGGGCACCCTCCAATATCAGTACTAAAAAAGTTGTGTAGTCTTCACATATTCATATGTTTTGGTGCTTCTGTCCTTCATGCTAAGTATTGTTTATCCAAAAATCAAAATATGTTGATATGATGCATTTCTTTCTCAAAGGAAGGAGCATCTTTCAGGGAGAAATTATCTCCAGAAGCATGCTACTGAATGATGGTGAAGGCAATTGCAGATGCTGAACTGACACTGATGCCATATAATGAAAGCTCTGACACAAATACTCAATTGATCTGAGCATAGCTGATAGCTGCAAGGCACATATTTTATACTTGAATGTATTTGCATTTTAAGTCACAGGGTAATAATCTCTCTCTTAGTTATAGAAGGATTATTCAGAGTACCATCATGGCCCAGATGTATCAGGGAAGTTCACTTACAAAAATAGTAGGATCCATAAATATCTTTCCATAGTTTGACTCATCGTAAAATAAAAGTCTACTGTTTGTAGAGCCATTTCCTCCCATTCATTTTGTACAGTATATGAAATAAACTTCCATCAACTCGAAAATGGACCACTCTGTCAAAGTAAACAGGAAGCCTTCTATTGCTTTTGGTTGACGTTTCCCTGATTATTTAATTGTGTCTTGGTTGAGTGTTTTAGTGTTAGAGCCATATTACTGCATTCACCACTTGATGTCAATCATGCAGAAAGAAACATAAATCTAAGCCAAGAAATAATCCTTAAAATACATCTTGCTTTAAAAACTCAACCATATCCTAATATTAAGGCCATTTCTGTCAACCAGCACAGGTGTTAACTTAATTATGGCTTGTACTTTACAAGTAAAGAAACATTATTTCTGTCATTATACAATGGCTGCCATTGTTTTGAAATCAAGTCCCAAAAAGGTCCCACGAGGATTAATATTAGTCCCCTATATTACTCTATACATGTAAAGTCAATGTTGTTTATATAGCCCGCAATCACAATTGGAAAGGTACCTCAAAGAGGTTCATTGGTTTGATAAATATGATGATATATATAACCATTCATGTTCTGCTGAGGATGAATTGCAATAACCCTGAATTTTAATCTTGCCTCACAATGCAGTATATTTAATTCATCCAATACTTTTTCTGGTGAACATATCATTAACAAATAGAATGAACTCGCAGATTTTTACATATAAGATTTGTTATTAAGTTTTACTTTTGGTGTGCCTAATGCTAATGGAGCAACACTGACTTGAAGCTTGATTACCCACTGTGCATATGTGTTTGTTGCTGCGTCAGGTAATTTGCTCTGAAAAACAAAGCAAAATTAATTTTGCTAATGAATGTTTTTGTTAAAGTTTGAGCGAGCAGAGCTGCATTGTGCATAGAAGATTCTGAATTAATTACATTTATATAAGTTTACCCCATGCAAACGCTTGAACCTGGCATGGAGATGGAGTTTAAGAAATCGAAGGGATTTGGAATTCTTTCTTTTTTTTAAATTTCAAATCCTTGCTCTAAAGTTATATACTGCAGCTTTAGGTAAGCAGAGGAAAACAATGTGGAAAGGTCTGTTATCTTATACCACTTTGTACACCAGAAAGCAAACACTCAAGTAATTGGTTCCATTTGAAGTTGAACACGAAGGAATGTGGGTAGTAAAGTTATTTTCTTCAGTAGCAAGTGTCTCTCTGGTTAGCACAGCAGATGTCAGGTTGCATGTGGCTACTCTTTTGGGGTTTGTTATTTTCTCAGATATTGATTCCTTCACATGTGCCCTGTGACTGAAGAGTTTCTTTTTATTTTCACTTTGAGGGCCCTATCACAAGTCTTGTATTTGGTAACATCGGAACTGAATTAATTAGTTTTTTTTAATCAAAAGTATTCACTTTTATCTTGACATTTTTCTGGAGTCTCATAGACTTCAAGCTCTCATGAACTACTCAGAAACAAACAATTTAGGTCATCCTAATTCCACTGTAATCAGTGTTTATGGATGTAGAGGCTGCAAAAGACAATTGTTGGCACCAGCTGCTTCTTCAGACACCTGTCAGATCTGTTTCAACCTCTGATCTGTATTCATTTGAAGGCCCTAATACCAGCTGAGACGGATCTCAAGAAGCTTGTCTGTGCTGCACCCACTGCATCTCATTGCAAGTGATGATGCACATTTATCATTGTTATAAAACCCTCTTCTCCTCTGTTTTTATCACTTTTGCCCATCTGGAAACAAAAGAAGGTGGCAGGGATAAGAGTTTTGTTGTTACACCGTGCTAATAAGCAAATACATGTGACAACACTCAGTCAGGTTTGCTAGGAAATTAATTTGAGACCAGTTGTTCATGTTTTTTTTTATTTAACTCGGAATCTTAACAGTGGTGTGTTTTGTTCAGTTTATAGCCATTTTAAGGTGTCTGCATTGACATCAAGTAAGTCCTGTTTTCCACTCCTTGTGTGGCAGACGATAACATCCTCTGAGGTGTCCACTTGACACAGAGGCACAGGAGGCAGTTCTTTGCCTCCAAGAAGAGCATTATTTATTCGACAACAGAAGACCTCAGAGGTTTTTACCTTGTTTATACCATAGCCACATTTTACAAGATTAAAAAATGACTCATCTAGAGAAATGTATTATTTGTGCGGTGTTCAGCAACAATTGTGTCTTTATATTTGGGGAAATGATTTTGTTGCTGCATAAAACAATTTTAGTCTCTTTGTAGGATGTTTGATTTACAGAAATACCTCATGGGGTTTTGCAAAGAAAATAAATGCACCACTTAAAAACCTGTTGTTTGGTCTGATGACAAACAAACCAGGGCAACAAGGAACAGGTAATTCTTAGATTTGTAAGACATTTCTTTAAACCCAAGAAGTCAAACCTTTAATCAAATGTGTGGCCAAACAGTAGTCTGGGTCAACGGAAGTACATTGCCAGGATGAGCCCTCCCCTGCTGGTATCTGTGTGTTAAAATCTCTTCGCTAGGGGAAAACACCAAGAACAACCTCCGAGCTAGTAAGCAAACGTTAACATTGCTGAAAATGAAAATTTGAATTGTGCAATAATACAGGCGTGCTTGGTTCTTACGGTGGATAATTGTAAAGATTTACAAATAATACGTTTTTGGCATTTTATTTTCTTACTGGGACATTTTGGGACCAATTAGCGGAATTGCTATGGACAAAGTACATGTAACAATATACTGGTAAGAGCAAATTACATTTAACCATGTATCAAGCTAATTTAAAGAGCTCATGTTACTGTGTTGTGTGAACAGTTAACATCATTCAATATTGGATATGGTGTTTTCTTTCATGGGGTGCAAATGTTCCACCAAAACAAGTTGCTTCTCTGAGACTATTTTCCAGAGCCACCACGGCTGCATCCTGAACTTGGCGCTGCCCGCAACGATTATGATTGGGTTAAAGAAATTCAAACGACCCAAGGCGTTTTCTTTTCTTTTCCTGTCAGAGAATGTATCTGTGGTGCAGTACTTCCCAACTCTGTGGAGGTAGGTCTGGCCATGCGAGACTAGCAAAATAGTAACATTAATGCAAACAAACATGAAACCTGTTATCAAACTGGATAATTCCTGGTTGCCACCAGTCATTTCAAAGGACATTTGTAATGCAAAAAAGTGGAATATTTATTAGGTTGACACAATCCCCTCAGACTCTGGCTCCTCATCCTTTTATTATATCAGTTGAGTTCTTCCCAATTAATTATGAATGACATAGACCCCATTTACAGCTAATAATAACATGCTGTCTGTGTCTTGATACATTATCTGGGCAATGACACCTGATCACTAAACCTTTGCTTTACACAAGGTATACATGAATGTTCTGCTATCACATTTTCTAGATTCTGTGTTGTGACCAGATTCAGTATGCAAAGTAAATAGACGGGGCTGGCATAAGTCAGCATCTTCACTGCCAATTCAGCTATAGTATAGTGGGGGGAATTGTCTTTTTCTGTACGTATTTTCAGAAGGAGTCATTTACTACAGGCTCGGGTTGCTGCTTGCTATTTCACGCGAAACTCCTTGTGGTGGTAGTTGAAGACAAACTCATAGACCGATAAGCAAGAAAGCATCTTATATACATAGCAACACAATTAGCAAAGCCCTTTTATAGGAGAAAGTAAAAACCTTTAGAGAAAACAATGTATAATAAAAAAAAAAAAGAGACGAGGAGCAACAAGAGCAAATGGCTTTCCAACCTGATTTTCAAAACTAAAATTAAAAACAAACAGTGAATATGTGAGAACCGTTCGCTGCAGACTGGATTAAAGGCCAGCCTTCCATTCATGAAAGAAACGTCATGTCTTTCCCTGGAGACTCTCACAGTCCATTGGCACACATTTCACAGAGCTGAACTCTGACCTGCGTGGAAATCGAGTGCCAGGGCAAGAAAAGGCCATGAGGACAAAGACACAGGGAAAATCAGACCTCTTCTACTAATTGTGTTCCCTACACCAGTGCCTGCCACTGGTGTAGGGAACACTGTGGGGAACACTGTGTTCCCTCCTGAGCTGCTCTCGACTGATGTGCTGAGAATTAGATTCTGTCACTTAAAGACTCACCAGGGCAACACCCTGCAAACGTTTTACCGGGCCAAGACGGAGGGCCGCCCCAATGGTATTTGGAGAACGAGAATGAGGTCACTTTCAGTTTCTACCTGCTATGCATGACTGCTGCTTCAGTGGACACTGACAAATACTGAGGACTGTGGAGCACAGAAATAGTGTCTATTTTACTGCAGAAAAAAAAAATAGCATATCATAATGGCATGCATAACAAAGCTGCTGTAGCCACAAAATAAACTAGCTCTAAACTAGCTACTCGTTCAAAACAGAGAAATGTTACACTGTCAAAGGAAGGTTTAATTTAAAATGAATGGCAGAAGCCAATATTTTAGTTCAAAAACTCAAATCTTTCATAAATAAAGGTAGGAATAATCTAAGGCTTTTCTCACATTGGACATTTTTTGGATAACATTGTGCCTTTAAGCCAGATTTATGAGAAGTATGACTTGGGAGAACATATTGGACAGTGGCGGACATTGTTGTGAAGAAAAAAATGCTCTGCTGCAGGGAGACAGAGGATTGGGTGCTCATTGGACTTCAAAAGTCAATTGGACAGAAAGGGAATAAATAACCCTTTCAAATATGAACTTGTATCGAAAGCTTTTCTGAATACTTTTGCAAAAAAAAACTCTTCACCTTTCCAAGACCAGGACCTCCTGATATAGTGCCAGAAATGGCTTGTCTCTCAGAAGCAAAGGCAGGTATAACAGAATGCCCAAGTAGTTTAGTTGGTAATCCAAATTGAACCTATACCTACCCTATCTATGGAGGTACTTTAGTAGATCAGAAAACAGTAATGCTAGAGTTTTAAGGCAATAACATTTGTCCAATTTTGTCATTTTGTTTGAAGGACAGCAATTTACCTTCGAGGATATTTCTTTCAAATATCCTCGTTGCTAGGTTTCTCTGTCAGTGTGTTCTGATGAAGTGTGACTAAGGACTTTCTTTGAGTGACATAATATTATAATAAAGTCATTTTTCAAACTTACTTCAAACTGTTATAAAAGAAAGAAATTAAAAATAAGGACTACTTGTGTGTCAAGTGAGTCAGTTTACTGTGGCACCGGTTGGTCATAGCATTCTGTAAATTACGTATGTGTTAAAACGGTGTTTAACATGATCTGTACAATGAAGACATAGAAAACAAACAGTATATAAAACATAATTTTCAGAAAAAGTAAGTTCATAATGGGTAACAATCATATTAATGCATCTTACCACATTAAGGTGGACAAGACATATGGTTTACTTTTTCAATGGCAAAATAAATACTGCAGACACAAAGCCTAGTCAATATTAAATGGGCTGTGAGAGTTTTGACTCTAAGGAAAAGTAACTAAAGGCATTTCTTCATGCTTAGCTGCATGGAACTGTGGCATGAACATACCACTTGGGGGTCATTTAAAAGGAAACATCAATATTTGTATTTTAAACTGGATGTGTTTCAATTCTATCTAACTATTTTCACTGCAAATCAGTATGTTTTGATATGTTAATATAGGTTTATGCATTAACACGTCTGTATTTCCAACCACTGAGAACAAGGATCCTTGATGTAGAATTACACAATAATATCTTTTTGTGTGCAGAGGAAAAGAGCAGGGGTACAGTATATCTGCTCTATATGCTGTACAGGCCTAAGGAGATCACAGTGCTTAGCAAGCATTAATATTCCTATTTATGCACCAGTGCTTAAACCTACAGTGCAGCTTAACTACTATAATGTCATCAAAATGGTGTATGATGAGAAACCTATCCCTTAAAACCAACGATGATGCAGAGTGCAACAACAATAATTTCATCTTGTACCATTTCCAGTTAGCAGCAATGTGTAAAATGATATGTCTTCTTTTTACTGATATAACACCACCTGGAGAGAAATGTTATTTAAATAAATAGTTCATGGTAATACACACTCGTTAACTTTCTTTCTGAGTATAATGGTGGGGACACACCGCGGAGACGGTCGTACGACACTCTCCGTTGAACTAATTTTTTGTGTCCCACACAGTCACCACACACTAGTCAACCCACGTCAGGTCTTTTCTGGCTGATTCAGCATGTTGACTCGGATTTGGAGCTGTTGGTGAGAGGAATCAATCGGAATGTCTGATGAGCTTAAGCAGATCAGTGCACAAGAAGAAAACTGAAGTGAGGAAAGCAAGCAAAGTTTGGACTAAAATCAAGAGGGCATACACATTTTTCATGTTCACCTCATCTGATTAAATCAATACACATAGAGCTATCAAAACTGGCAAAAAAAATGTTTGAACAAGATGTGCTAAACATAGATACATAACTACTTGTATAGGTATATGTATTTCAACATAAAGATGTCTTTTAAAAGATGTACTTACACACCTACAATATAAACCAAAATTATTACAATATCGTAAAACTTAATTAAAGATTGTAGACCTCTTGGTTCTTCTCTTTCAACCACTATCAAGCAAGCTAGCTAACTAGCCAGCAGGCCGGCTACTTCATGAGAAAATTACAACCTAAAGTTTCATGTACCAACCCGTTCTCACTCCCAACTCATCACGTACTGACGCTTGGTCCGTGGCCCTCAGTGTCAGACAGCAACGCAAAAATCTCACTTACCCCTAATTTCCGCCAATGGCTGCTGATTGGCTTCGCAGTTCATTTTCAAGGTGTAGTGCAGGGAAATTATGAGCACAGTGTATTTTATTTTGAAAGTTAAGTGGATGCTTTATTTTGTTTCTGCTTTCTCGACTTCCTGTCCCGCACAATCTTCTGTGTGCTGAATTTCTGTGGAACTCTCCGGCATCCGGAAAAAATAGAAGCTCTGTGTATCTGCTCCAGAGGGCTGCAGATCACAGGAGCTAGGATAGAGTCGGAATGCTGTTCCGCACTCAGTGAAAACACACACATTGACGTTAAAACCTATGGACTGCGCCGCTGTTCCGGAGCGGATCCGCAGTCGTTACGCAGTTGATGTAAGTCAGGGGTCTGGCGTCTGACGGGACGCACCAGGCAGAGGAGTATCTTGACCGCAGCGCTGTAAGATGATGCAGTGTTAAAAGCGACATAGTATGAGTAGTATGATGTACAGAAAATCTGCTTAAAAAGGTAGGTTGAGGTGGTGGATGGGTCAAACCACACAGGACTTTCACAAAGGAGACTGGGGTTTGTGTCCCCTGTGTCACTGAAACATACATGTTGTAACCCTGTCCACAATCTTTTCCTAAGTTGCCTTGTTCTTGTGCCGCATGTCAAGAACGTCAAAAAGTGACTCCAAGAGTCCCAACCAAGCACATCTAAATATGATGCTAAAGGAGACTTTTTGCATTGGCAACAAAGGCACCTGTCCAAGCGTCGCTTTTTTCACGCACTGGGAGTGTGAATGTGTTGCATGTACTCCCTCGTGTCACAAGGTAGGGAACCTTATTGCGATTGCTAGCCGACTGGTCTATGTGAAGTGATTGGTCAAGACACGGGGTATGTGAGGTGACACATTAGTCGGCCTTCTTTGCCACAAGTTCTTCGCCAAATTTGGCATCTGCCTGGTGTTTCACCATCTTTAGATGAGGTCAGTATCAATCATGTATCTGGTAGAATCAGGCCACTAGATTAGACAGACATAATTTCATTGGTTCATTCTGTACTATTGTGTTATAGCACAGGTTTGATGGTTAAATACCAGTAAGAAACATATTTTCACTGGCAAGAGGGAGGGAGTGGGCATTTAAACAGGTTAAGGGACAGGTTCTACGTTGTGCAGTGGTGATGGTGCAGGAAGGGACAATGATGTGATGGGATAGGGGCTGTGTATCAGAGGAAACGGATGAATTAGCTATTGTGCCCTATCCTCCCAAAGGGTCAGAGAGCTTAGTGATAGCAGAAATGAGGTTGGTGCCCCTGTGTCTTTCTGGTTGAAATGACGATTGTACTGCCTTTAAGACTTTTCTTTCCCAAAGTAATACAACTTGTTTAATCTAACTTAAACAATAAAGGCATTGTTAGGGTAGCGTGGCCATGCTATAATGCAATAATACGTTGGCCCATGACTGGTTAAGCTCATGTCCTCCAAATGTAGGACTAAAGGCCAATCATTCCTTGTAGTGAATGGATTTCACCACATGTCATTAAATGCATTTGTGGTTGTGCATGAAATATTTCACAATTACATACATATTTTCTGCAGGTGTTGTGTTTGCAACAAAAAAAGTGAATACATTACGCAAACCCAAAAGGTCAGAATGCATACTAACAACAAGACCTGGATAAATTGTTTATAGGCATTAAATCCTGGCATGGTTTTAATTGGTTCTGAGGTTCTGTTATTGTTTCCTGTTATTATTGTGCATTTGTTCTGTTTCCTGTTTTCTGTTATACTCCTAGTTTCCTCCCTTGGTACTTCCTGTCTTGTGTTTTCCCTTGAGTGTCTGTATGTTCTGTTTCCTGTTTTATTTTGATAGTCTGGGTCTCTGTCCAGTCTAGTCTTGTTTTACTTCCTGTGTTTTCCTGCCCTCGTGATTGCCTAATGTTCTTCCCTGCAGTCTTCCTTCCCCTGTGAATTTTCCCTGTGAGTTTTTTTCTAGTCCCTGAGCTCTAGTTTTGGCCTTTTTTCCAGTTCCTTGTTTTTTGTCATCTTTTTGGACTTCGTTTATTGCCGGCTCCTGTGTGAACGCATGGTGTCATCTGTTTTTGCATTCTGGGATCCCTTTTTGTTTTTTACCTTGTTTTACAAATAAATCCTTAACGTAACTCTCTCCTGCCAGCCTGCCTCATCTCTGCGTTTGGGTTCTCAATTCCATCATTTGTGTCAAAATCTATGGAGATTTACCTTCATTGTGTTAACCAGATGTTCTTAGTGCTTTATTGTCCCAAAATGCAATGCAGCAAATGAAAAGAAGTATTTCACAGCTGGATGAGTTAAAAAATAAAGTGGTGGTGAAATTGAATATGAGTATTTATTTGATACTATACAGTGTACATTAATATGATTAATGAATATAGTGGGTAAAAAGAATTTGATGGGCAATAGTATCCCAAAATTAAATGTTTGATGTCCGTCAGCAGGCACTTCTTATTGCAAAATAGTGAAGAACACTGATTTATTGTTTTCTTATGTAGATGTACCCATTAAGCAAACACCAAAATCTGAGTTCAGTCATTTTTCATACATACTCATTTAGTTTAACATAATCATTTGTTAACAAGTAAGAATAATCTAATTTGAAAATACATTTGTGTATATTTTATCATATAAAATTAAAATATTTTATGAATAAAGCCAAATGTTACTGTGGCACCATTTAAGCCCTGTGTTCCAAATAAGCTCACATCAAAAATAATTGACAAAATATGAAGATTTATCAAATATAAATGTAGGGAAAACTAAAAACATTTATTCAATAATATGTCTTACATTATTATTTAAGGTACATGAAATTAATAATTTTAAGAAAAGTTTGTTGGCATGCTTTTGCCAACTCATCACCTGTACTAATATGTTTTACCATCAGATATCAAACATGACTTGCAAAACAGCACATAAAGAAGAGGCTAGCCTGCTTTCATTGCGTTAAGTTTCTTTTTGCACAGCATTTTGATTTCATGGTGGTTTGCCAAGTGAAAAGGGCCAGCACCCTGCAGGTTAGCCCAGCAAAGGAGGAACCTCCATTCAATATCCTCAACCTTCTCTTGTACACAATGAATGGCGACAGGCAGTGCCCAGCAGCATTTCCTGTAAAGCAGACAGTGACCGGCTCTCTCCCACTGCCACCTGTACTGTGGTTAACATTTTGCTTCCTTTTTGAGCCAGGATATAGCTTGTAGCTGAATCTGTGACAAACCCTGTCTCATCTACGTTGTAAATGTTTTGAGGTTTTGAACTGACACCTGTGAGGTCATATGTGCCATCATCAGATATTGGTATCGAGAATCGTGTTATTTCACTGTTATTGGCACCAACTACTGAATTTTTGGTATTGTGACATCCCTAGTCCCTAATGAGCCTCAACTCTAACTTTCTCCTTCAATCTCTCTCTCAAAGATTTCCCGCCCACTCCACAGTGTCTTTCTAGAAGAGACAAGTTTTAATTGTGCCCTTGTGGTAAAGGCGACATGCCTCAATGATTTTAGAAAAACTGCTGTAATTCTTCCTTTTTTGTTGTCATTTTACTCACTGTAAACAAATGTCTATGCAAATTAGGATTACAGCGAAAAAATATTAAACTCATGATTTCAGGAATTTCCTATTGAAACACATGAGATGGTCTTAAATGGAACATGCTGGGCTTAAATGGTTTTACAGTGACTACCGGGGAAATAAAGATGATCAGACAAAAACAAAATAAATTCATAAAGCTATGCCTTGAGCCTAAATATGCCGTGAACTTGCCATCATAGTTATTGATCTGTTGCCAAACTTTCAGAATTATCAATGCAAAGTTGGCTTGCGCTAGCAGCTTCTTAGCTCACTGTACCATTTAAGCCCACCTTTAAAACAAGACATTGAAAATATATATATATACATATAAATATTTTTCCCACCCCAACCATTTTTTGTGTCTTGATTTGTAGATTGATGCAAAATTAATCAGAAAACATTTAGTTTACATACTTCAAATGTTTTAATCCTTTGGCAGTATGGTTATATTTTGACCGTGTGATTAGCTAGACAAAATGCTATAAAGGACAAACTAAAGATAGATTGTTTAGGAATTAGATTGCAGCATAAAATCCAGTGTAATTTAACCGAGAAAGCATGTTGAATGGCTGAAAAAATTATTATTTGGGGAGTAAGAAGTACCACTGAGAATGTGTGTTATAAAAAAAATAGTCATAAATAACATTTAATTAAGCCTGTGACAAGATTAAGATTAATGTTGAGCCTGAGATTCCAAACCATTTCCAACCTGGTGGCTTGTTTTCTCCAACGTGCCCAGGCCATAAATCTGAAACAAAATGGAAATATCAGCTTGGCTACTTGAGGAAAGTATAAGCTCCTGGCCATCAAACTCAGTGAGAAGTATTCACTGTTCAGAACATTCTCATATTCTTCTGGCCACCTCCAAGCTAATAAAAACTCAGAGGATACGGGGAGAAGCCCCCCTGAGCGTAAACACATTGCATAATAGGCACTTTCTTCAAAATGCTAATAGCCCCAGAAAAGGTCTTACCATTTCAGAGATTTGACGCATGCAAGCAAGGGGTAAAATTCTAAAAAAGGAAAACAACATTTAATATACATACTGACAGAACAAACTTAGCCAACAAGATTTTATAATTTTATTCTATGTGGACTCTGTGGGCTGGGGGCTTGTTGAAGGATGCTGTCCTTTAAAATGGCTATACAGGTATGGTGTACCACCTTATTTTCTCAAAAGATATTTTCCACAGGCATGCAAAGTATGGGAAATTAAGATTTAGCATTTAATGCAGCCTTCAGAGGAATATTTTTTTATTAACAGGTCAATCTAGACCTATCTCAGTCAAAGTCTCTTGACTCTCAGAATGTTGATGACATGCATTGAAACTACACTTAATTTTGAAGCAATTAAAGAAACAGCCAGTGCTTCAGTTTCCTTCTAACAAAATTCCTTCCTGACAATGAACAATCAACACCTCAGTAATACTATGAAGACTTGCAATTTTGCCATGCAGTGCCAATGTGGAATCTATTCCTATCTACACATGGGGTCAAGAGGCCGCGCTGCATGTGTTCTTGTTTGATGCTTTATATTTCTTACAATAGCTGGTATTTAGTATGTGGTGAGACAGGTGGACATTGGAAACTAAAAGTGAAAATAACACCAGACACTACCTTAATGTAAATAAGCACAGAAATAACACATTGTGCCTTAATGGAGTGATATCATGTCAAATTACACATCTGATTATTTTTCAAAGGTGTGGAATAACACATTTGATTCACACATCAGACATGTTCCTCTTCATACAGTATGTGTCATAAAGTTACCGTGTAGAGTTTTCTTCTGAACTCTCACATTTATTTTTCAAATCAATATTTCTCACCAAAGGACATTGGGTGTATCATTAAGGCTCAACAAGCACGTTGAACCCATTTCCTTTCTCATTCGGCTCTTACACCCTTATATTTTGGACATGGATTGAACCACCAACCTATAAATTGGTCTCCCTCCTGAGTCCCAGCCACCCACAGAAGTATGCATCTCTTTACCCTTGTGATTGTGCCTGTACATCAGCATTCTTGTACACGTGCAAACAAACAAATTATATCACTCCCTAGTGCCACTAGTGGTCAAAAATTCCACAGTGCCTTGATGGTGATGACAGCCAGACTTGAGAAGTTTGCAAGTCACATTTGCTTTTGTAGGAAAATGGCTCCCATATCTCCTTTTTCTCCTTTAGCACATAATGCAAATGACCTACACAAATCGGTGAAAGAAGGTTCTCTTTGAATGAATTATGACACTTTCTTTAACTTTGGTGTCCTTCAATGAATGAAATTCAGATATCTGTCAAAACTGACGGACCAAACATAACTAGAACTGCAAGCAGTTATGACGGGTCCAAGCCTGTGCAAGTCGGCCCTGACGACCAGGGGAGAGCGCAAAAGCGGAACCCAAAGCAAAACAGTGGGGAGGCAAATGTCAGGAAATATTGAGAGGTGCATGTAACAGTATGGATTAAGTGCACAATGACCCCAAAAAACTCTTGGTTTCTAGGCTGGATACAAAACCCTCTGTAAGGGATAGGAAGAAAACAAAAACCTCAGCAGAACGGGTCAACTAATAGTTCTTAGCTCCAAAAGACAGTACGTTTCTACTAGTTATATATTAAGTTAAAAGTTATGAATCAGAAGTGCCGTTTGGCGTCATATACGACGCACTCGACCTCAGAAGGGAAAAATGGGCCAAAATGGTCTACGTTGATTACAGCGCGCCGCTAATGGCCTATCTTAACCAAATTTGGTAGCGAGCCTACGAGCAGCATGCCAAAAAAAATCATCACTTTCCTACCGCCGCTCCCAACCCCTCGGGCTTTGAACCCTAATTAATGATGGACTGCACATTTAGATTTCACCATGTCAGTTGACGTGCAAGGGTGATGAAACAACTTTAGAATGTAGTTGCAACATCTTTGACATCACTTTCTGTAAAATTAACAAGGAGGACCTTGTTTAATTCTAAATTCATGGTTCATTAGTAGGGAACTGCCTGTCTCTCTGGTGTATGGCCTCCTGTCCTCAGTGTCTTGGTTGAATGGTAGAGACTCTCTACTATCTTCAACAACCAGGCATGCACTGTGTGCCCTGGCTCTTTCTCAAATCCATACAGAGTGGCTCTTGGTTTAAGTAATGAGAGGGGTTATTAAATATTCAAGCACCTAATTAAATTCTCTTTTTACATTGGGGGGTACGCAGTGACTTGGTGGTACTTGTGCTCGAGTAGTGCTATGTATTTGAGAGCTTGTGGTCGATAAAATAGACGACTCTGCTTTCCAAAATGAACATGACATTCAGGATTACGAGGGGCTACAAAGAAAAGGATTGGGAGGATTTAGAGTGATTGTTACAGCTGCTGTTATCTGAAAAAAAAAATTAAGTCAGACAACAGACTTCCTTCAGAAAATCCAACTATATATTAAGGGGCACTATTGGTGTTGCTATCGTTACTACACACAACAAAATAAAGTATTGTAACTAATAAAGCTAGCAGCTAAAACAACTGATGGTAGTGGTTTATTAAATTTGGCAATGCATTGCTCAAAAGACACATGAACACATCTATGAGACACTCGGGAAGCCCAGCTCAGGAGTACATAACACAACACTTAATTTAATGTCTGACTAAGTGCATGGACCATTGGTCCAGAGTGTTCTAATAGGAAAGCAATGGTTCAACTGTTAAAAGATGTTCAATTTCATTCCCATTCTGTCAAAAGAAAGGTACTACTAATTCAACTACTATTAGAAAGCATAATCCACAAGTTTGTCAGAGGCAATGAAGCATCAAAAGTGTTTACTCGGTTTAAATACAAACATCCCAAGTGTTTCAAAAACCCAACGCCCCTGTGGCTGCTGCCCAGACCCAAAGCACATTGCTGTAAACCACCCTGTCGATTGAAAGGGTAGGAGTAGCTGGATACACTCAGAGGCCGAGAATTTACAGTAAACCAGGCACTCAGGTTCTACAAGGAATTTGCTATGTACAGTACATGAAAGTAGTGGACTAAATTCAACTGATCCATCAGAGATGCAACAAACCGTGTACTCATGTGCTGTTTGCGCACGGTGAAGTCTTGAGGAGAACATTCTGATCCGATGTATCCGATGTTAGATCAGGTTTTTTTTGCAATAAAAACTATGCAATGTTTACATGTCTTCCTAAAGTGCGACTCTAACCCTCATTTAAACCTCATGTTAACTCTACTGCATATTTCTCTCTCTTTGCACACTGATATGAGTGCTGGGGTAAGCACTCTCCTGCTGGATGTGCTCCTGGGATGAAGATTTCTGCCTATTAAGACATGTCCAACAAAATACGAAGATAGGCAAATTCTAACCTTGAGTCAAGGGGAATAACGTTCAATTTTCACGCTCTACAGATATTTTCAAATGCTCTAGGTGCACTGCATCTGTAACATGTAACAATCCCTGTTGACTCCTGCTGTCAGAAAAGTAAGGGAAAACTGTGTCTAAATCTGTGAGGTCACAGATCTAGAGAGTGAATATAAAAGAAATGGAAAACTAAAAACACTTTAAACATTTTGGACATGTGTCTAAAATGCATAATTCAATAAGCTGTTATTAGTCTTCACTGATATTAGCAGTACCTGTTCGCACACAATATCAGTGTGATAAATTCCCTAAAGGCTTCACTTAAATTACCCAGCGATTCTTTTCAATAATAAGTGAGAGCTGAATATATCCACTGAAGTCTAATACTGAACACTGACGTCGATAATATCTGAGAGCTGAGAAATCTGTTAGTGCTATATTCAGATATGTTGCCTTTGGACACACTATGTCACACCCTATGTTTTGCTATATATTAAGTGGAATTTATGCAGTACATGAGAAGCAGCATAATGTGTAAAAATGCCTTCCAGCACAATAATTATGATACAGTTTGGAGCTCACTGCTGTTAAAGGTACATCATATAGCCTATACATATTTGATTGAGAGGCAGCGAGAAGAGTGAAATAAATGGATAATCATGCAAGATCATGTTGGGAAGTTTCTATTGTCCACATTATGGCGCAGTTAGATGAAAAATACATAGAGATTTTCCTTTGAGAGGTAACCCCGTCTTTGATTTATTGTTAGAGCTGCACTCAGTGATAAGTTTGGACAAAGCAATTTACATATTTTTTTTATGTCTACAGTTTGATGACTCATTATTTTGTTCCTTGCTTTTTGGAATTTCAAATTACTGTGGTACACAAACACAATCCCTTTACAGGCTTAAATGAAGCTTTGAGATTTGGTTGAAATCACTATAAAAAATATAACAAGTATATAAAAACTGGATTTACATTTTCAAGTTTTTCCCTCAAGGTATAGTTCCCTTTATAACTGTGCCCAGCAGTTCATTCATCTTGAATGATTATTCATCTGACATTTTCAACAGCATATGCTCGACACGTGAAAAAAGAAAACCTGTATTCCCCAAATGCTCTTCAGAGAAAATCAAACACAATGTGACTTTCTCGAAGGCAGATTATAATGAGCGGAGCCCTGTATAAAGGAGTCCCTGCTATTTTCTCCTCAGATCCCAGTGGGTTATCTCTCTTCAAAACAATAAAAAGTCATTTTTAATAGAGCAGTCACCCACACAGTCCAAAGAGCAGAGACAGGAAGGTTGAACTGTGTATAAAAAACGTCCCCAGTGTCCACTAACCTGAAATACGCTACAGTACACTTAGCTATAAAAGACATATCAGCACTGAAAATCAGTTAAGAATGAATGTTTGGGAAATAAAAACCTAAAGTATGAACTATGAAAGCACAACAAGGTAAAAAGTTCTTTTTAACGTAGTTTCTTTTTGGTTATTTTAGAGCTATAGTGTGCACCTACTTTATATTAATAAATGTTACATTCAAGATATTGTCAAATGAGTCGATACAAAGCTAAGTAAGCCTGTCAACTCCACAAAACTCTCTCTGTATTTCTCAGTATGGATATGTTTACAAACTTGTGTTGTCTGGCAAATTTTCGTATAGCAGCTTGAGTGATGCGTTTTTGCACCACGGCTGAGAAAGGGCAACAGCAACATTCAGATTTGGAGACGAAGAGGACATAAAAAATACAAGATAATTACTTCTTTTTAAGAGTCCATCATTTTGTTTTTTGAATCGCCATGTCCTCCTTGATTTGACAGGATAAACACTTCTAGCAACTGCGTGAAGACCCACATACACCACGTTTACACGTACCTGGTTATTTTTGAAAAACTGAGAAATTTCCCTTTGTTTGTGCCCTTCATTTACACACAAATTTGCTTCTGAAAACATGTCTTTCTAAAAACTCCGGTCAGAGTTAGAGATTTTGGAAAACTTTGTATGCACGTTTGCATGTCAGCTGAGACAAATGGAGGTTAGGCAGCCAAGGAAATGAGAAAGAGAAGAGAGATGAAGAGAAGAGAAAGGAAGTGATATGTTGCTGTTATTGCTATTTTGGGGATTCTGATTGGCTAACGTGGGCTTCAGCTTCTCGTTAAACTGCCACCTACAGGTTTGGAATGCTCTTGACACCATTGACAGCATATACAGTATGCACGGGTATGTCTAACTGAACACTCTTCTGAAAACTAACAGGTGTGCACAATGTTATTTTTGAAAACAGAGAGGTTGAAATGTCCATTTGTGAAAATAGCCGGCCATGTATAAACATAGCATCAATATATCTTTGTTCATTTTAGACCACACCGTGATCCACTAGAGTATATTAAGCACTTGGATAGGAACGTTTTTCTACAATGAAGCAAACTGACATTTTTTTTTGATGTTGAAAAAGTGCTCAACAACTAAGAATTTATTAGCACTGATTTATTGACTGTCAAATTCACTCAGTTACTAATTGCATGCCAGTATTTCACAGTTTTTTGTGAGGGTGATGCATCTTTTAGTATAAGTGAATCACAATGATCCTCTTAAAGCAATCAGAAGCTACAAGCTAGAGTGTTCCTTGTATATTTTACATTCAAGATTATTTGCATCACTTATGGATCTCTTTAGTTGTGATAATGTCTGAGTTCATCTATGGTACTGACAGATTTCCCGTTGTTTTGCGTACAGATGGCAATGTTTGTTCTTCGTGATGTTAAAGGGAGCCACAAAGTTATCCTTTTATGTACCGCAACTATGAAGGTAAACATGGTGCAATATGTGAGAGCACGTAGGTGCGATGTGAGCACTTGTAGAATATGATTTGAGAGCTTGTAGAAAAAAAGTCTAAAAAAATTCTAACTTCAGTCACTTTTCCAGTACAACCACAACTCAGTGATTACGCCCTCTCAAATCTGTTGCTGCAGTGTGCTCTCTCGCATCACACAAGGGTGAGTCTGTGCAACACTTATTTCAATCCATTTGGTGCAAAACTAAATTGTACCTGTGGACTTAGTCTGTGGAGCTCTGAGCCAACAGGACGA